>NW_011889154.1:696591-716776 GCF_000151845.1 Pteropus vampyrus
AGACTAAACTGAGAATTAGGAGATTGCATTCAGGTCTGGGCTCTGATATTAAACATCTGTGTGACAACAAGACGATTCTTGTGATTATTTTTCTGACCTTGTGTGTCTTATTGAGTAAAACAAGGGATTTATTTGGATTGAGGAATGCCAACTCAATTTCCTTGATTTGTCTTCCAACATTAAAAAAAAATTAGGGATTTCACATGAAGACAAGTATTTCAGTTGTTCCTTGAACTCCTGAGTGATCTGGCAAGAGAGGTCTATTATTCCTACATTTTAACCACAAGCTGGTATCCACCTATGGAGCATGAAAATCCCAGTTACATAGTCTCACCTGGCCTGATTCATTCATTTATTGTTATGTACTGTACACCCTATACTCTTCTGAATATTCAGCTAAGGGCTGGATGAATGTCTATAGAGCCTTCATGTTCTAAAACACAAACGGTTGAGGTCCCAAAGGACTTACCAGTGAGGTACCAGGAAAGACTCATGACTTATGTATCTAGATCAATTCAGCATCTTCATATCTCCCTCTTCTCTCATACAGTGACTCAGTGACTGGCTTCTCTGGAAGGCATCTGCCTCCCACTTCCCCAAATGGCTCACAGGTCTCTCCAAGTTCTATTGTTTGCACCTACCCAATTATTCCAACCAAACTATCTTTGCATACTCTTACCTAATTTCCAGATTTTGTTCTTTACCTTCCTGGTGGACTTGATATTTCAGTCCATGGACTTGATAAACTTCTTTCTCTACAAGGCTGCTTTATCAAGTTCAGGGAATCTAAATTCTTATTGGATCATGTAGGCAGTGGCAGTCCAATCCTGTCTAATTCCCCATTTAGCCATGGTTCCTAAAGACTGCAGCCTATGACAATGTACCAGCTTACTGTCAAGGAAAGTCTCATGATGAGGTGGCACAGCTACAGCTACACAGTTGCTGTAGTGCAGAGAAGGATTACAGCCTATTTCTGTAATTCTGTGATTATAATTAAAAGATTATAAAACTCTTTTACATAAAAGACACAGATGTCCAGAGAAATTAAGTTGAATGATCTACTTGGTTTTAAAGATAGACTTTGAACATAGATTTTAAAAAAGTCTTAACAACAGCATTGAAAGCAGGATGATGGCTTCAAAGCAGGTGAAAAGTACGGTAAATAAAGGAATAAAGGGTGTAGGTAAGAATTGTGGAGGAAGGAGACGGGCTAGGAGCTGAAGAAATCTTTACCAACTGATAACTTTGCCTTTACATCCACTTGAAGAAAATTGTTATTTCTTATTAGATATTAATAGGAATCTGTGAAATTCTGAATAGTTTTAAGACTTAAATAAGGAAAAGTGACTTCAAGAAGTTTTAGATGCATAAATCATCCTATGGAAATAGCCTCAATATATTTGAAATGAAAACCATGAGAAGGAACACTACATGTCTCCAGAAGTCTGTTAATTCTAGCCCCACTCATGGAATTTTCAACATGATCACAGAAGTACATACTTAAATAATATAAATTCAACTATTATTTTTTAGTAACTAGCTACGCGACCATTTAATATTTTCTGTTCTCAAATTTTGCATTATGTTGGCTCCTAGAAACCAATTTTTAAGTTCGACTTTGATTAATAGTATTTAAACTCCACCATTATTTTTCCCATTTACAATTATATTGTGTCTATCTCACTCACTTTGGGTATTCTTTCTGAAACATTCCATATAACCAAATATTTGCCCTCAACATTGTACCTATAATTTCCAAAATGTAATTGGAATGAGACTATTTCTGTTATCTGTACAAGTTTCCACTTAGTTGTCTTATTCTGTCAGATTAAAATTTACTTTCTCTACAACTATAGAGAAAAGAATACCTACTAAATTATAGGTTATATGATATCTGAGTCAGGGTTAAAGATACTGAAATGTCATTAAGTGAAAGACTATGAGTCAAATGTTGTGTTTTAGGGTATTTCATATTATATGGCTACTGATAAAAAAATTAAAAATATTCTTCAGGAATGGAAAGACACAAGAACTGATCATTTATTCCTCAGAAAATAATCTCTTACTTTTGGTGAGGGGAGATAATAATATACCTTCACTTCACCAGGTTCTGGGTATTAGGAATGTTCCTGAAATAAATCTGTTGAGCTGAGAATGACAGGAAATTGCCACTTATGCACTTAAAAAGCTTTCATGCTGCCATGAAGCCACCTACTCACTTGACACGGAATCAGTTGCTAATGGTTTCTGGCTAAGGATTTGATTTTCTTTGTCTTAAACACCAAGGGATCACCTATTTCCAAATGGATCACAGACTACTGGGTAATCTGATTCTGAAACAGTTCTGTTCTGTTTTAAAAATTCTTAGTTACATGATCAGTCTAATGTTGGTGATAATTGACTTAATATTGAAAATATTTAAACTCATGTCCACTTCTTTGACACATATTATCTGGAAGACCTAAAGGCATCATAGACATGTCATTTGAGAAAAGTTATGGTTTATTTAATTTTCAGTTATGGAAAAAAACTACCTTTAAAGCTGGTCGTTTTTTATGACAGCTTTTAAAAATGTTTAATTAAGTTGATTAGATACTACTGTACATACCAAATTCTTGATTTGAAGCAATGCTTGAAGGAACACAGCTGGTCATCAATTTAAGCATCTTTTAAAAGCAGATGTGTTAATACTTAAAGCAGGTGCAAGGACATAAAAATTAGTCTTGGAGGAAAAGCACTGAATTTAGAAATGCAGCTGCTGGGAAGGGTCCTAGAGAGCATTTAACTCAACTTCTCACTTTTGAAATGAAGAAACTGAGTCCTAATATTGACACAGGACAGGGTGAATCCCCCCAAGTGGGGACTCAAGTCCTACAGAGAGAGAGAGAGAGAGAGAGAGAGAGACAGACAGAGACAGAGACAGAGACAGAGACAGAGAGACAGAGAGAGAGAGAGAGACAGAGAGAGAGAGACAGAGAGAGAGAGAGTGAGTCAGTGAAGGCCCTGACTGCACGCAGGAGGAATTCAAGCGCACACCAGAGTTAGAGTCAAAAGGAGAGTTTAATAGAGAAGAAATAACGTTCCACAGACAGAGCCGTGGTCTCCTCTCAAATACATAGAGAGAGACTCTGAGTGTTTAAGGAATTCAGTTTAAATCTGTTTTCCTTTCTGGGCATGGGTATGCAGCGTTAAAGGTACAGGGAAGTAGTTGTTGGTAATCTTGGCAGGAATCTTCCTGCAGGTTCTTCCAACTTATGCTGATCAGCCAGATTCCCTGTATAGCAGCACGTAGCAGGCTCTGATTACAACTTAGTTTATTATTTAGTTCTCGAGCCTCTTCTCTATTTCACCATTATTACACAGAGACAGAAAAGTTGCTATAGTGGCCCCTGCCCTGAATTTTATAGCTCATTTAACTTGAGTAGAATATATTTTTATTTCCATATTAGTATTTCTTTCTCAAGAACCCTTGGAAAGTATAGGAATGTCACCTCATAGATTCTTTACCAGAAAATGTGATTATTTGCATCACTCCACATCTTTGTCCTAAATACCTTTTCAAGAAAGATTTAAGACTGTCACATTGACACAGAGAGTGTGTTTATCTTGTTTGCTCTCTCAATACAGATTACACACTTCAGGCCCCATCTGTGTACCATTCATTCAGTTACAATTTAAAATTTTCTCAGGAGGTGAAGTGGAGGAAAAGGGGTAGCTAAAAATTTCTCATGTTTAACAATGAGAAAAAAAATTCAGAATAAAATTCAGTAACCAAATAAAGTTCAACATAAGGATTTAATAACACAAAAGAAAAGTGTGTGTGTATGTTTCCCTTTTTATTTTTTCCAATATATTCTATCCTTCAAACTCTAGTGACATTTTCTTTGTTAATATGGGAAAATTGGCATGAAATTGTGTTTGCATGATAGAAACTTTTTGAGAATTTTGTAAATTGTAAACAATTTCTATCAGTTCCTTATTGAAAGATTCCATAGTTTATAGTGCCACAAACTATCTTTGCTTATGGTATTGTGAGAACTGATAATTGGCTGGCACTAAAATACTAGAAAGCATAGTAGTACTTCAGAAGAGAGGAGAAAGAGTTTGAGAGAAAGCAACAAGGTATCAGTTATTAAATATAGTATCTGCTATATCAGAGGGATATGAAATACCATTTTAGGATCAATTTGAAAAGTATATCATTCTACCTGTGGCTACAAAAAATTTATAATGTATATTATTAATATGAATATAGAGATAAGAAGTCTGTGCTAAGAAAGATGGCCAGCTTGTGAAAAAATGAAGAGAGGGTTGTATCCATTGTTTTAATTAATATACATAGCCAGTGAGTTTAACTTTCATTTATATGTATTCCAGTCACCCCCAGGTATCCATAGGGGATTGGTTCCAGGATCCCTTATGGATATCAAAATTTGCAGATGCTCAAATCCTTTACATAAAAACAGCATAGCATTTGCATAATAAAATGTACAGTTAAAATTTGTTAAAAGAATAGATTTTATGTTGTATTCTTATCACAGTGAAATTTTAAAAAGTCAGGTTTTATTATGGAAAAAATATTTATAATGTATAAAATATAAGCAAAGTTTTATTCAGTTTAATGGATGACTTTTTTCCATACAATTCTCAAAACGTTATATTCATAACAAGATCTAGGCATCTATTTAAGAGCAGACAGGAGGAAAAAAATCCCATTTTCACAATGGAGTGAAAAACTACTAAGTGAGGCTATACGTATAGTTTCTTTTCTCTTCTGTCCCTGACACACATATCCTGACATCCCTAAAAATGTCGAGTGACTTGACTCATTTTAGCCAAGATATCACAGATTAGTAATAAAGTATGTTCAATTGTAGCTTGTTTGGGAGATGAAGTCAAGAAGAAACTATCTATTGTTTCAGAAGCCAATATATGAACTTGGCTGTGTGCTGTAAGCCTAAGACTAGAATCTCAAGAGGGGCATGAGGTTTCACCACTGTTCTTCTTTTTAGGCAAGTTTCAACAAGATGAAGCGCTGCTTAACTCCCTGTGTCAAGGGGCTGCTTTCCTACTGTGACTAAAAGTACTCACACGCTTGCCAGTGAGCGGCCTGACATGGGCTTGCTTCCAAGAGACCAGGTGTTAACAGTGTAACAGAACGCTATACCTTTGCTTATTGGATTACCTCAGAACTCTATACCTTTGCTTATTGGATTGAAACCAATTTATTACTCTGCAGTATAGTAGTGCAAAGAGGAATGTTTAAAGGAAATAAAGCGATGCCTGAATAGACACAGGGACCACATTTTCACTTTCTTTGGTGCCTACGCAGAAGCAGCAGATGAAGCAACAGCAGCAGCTAGAATGGAGTAAATGCTTAGCACCCAAAAGTTTCCTCCAACTATATAGAAATTTTTGCAAAAAAAAATTGTGGGGCAATATCAGTATAAAATATGTTCTATTTCTTTGTAGTTTGTTGATTCAGTGACTCATTTTAGGAAAGGAAATGGAGATATTCAGTGGGTTTTGTTCAGATGCTTATACATATTCATTATTATCATAATATGTTTACGCTATATTAATTCTCTACCATCTGAAGGACTGTCATATCAGTTCTTAAAATACCTTTTATAAATGAGGAGTGTAGGTGAGAAATATTTCTCCTCAGGTTACCATTACAGAGGTCAAATTGTTACAAGATAAAGAAATATGCTCAGCGTTCAAATGTGGCATCCTTATGGAATCCCTGGCCATGGTGTCTTCTTCATCCAATGGTCCCTGTTTAGTCTGAGCAATGTTCTCTTACAATTATCCTATTTCTAACTTGAAAGTATCTTCTATACATTTACAGACACCCCAAAAAGAAATATTTCCCAATTAGTATAGCTATTATGACAAAACATAACTAAAGAATAATGATGGGGCTATCCCGAACTTTTGGCCGTGCAACTTTCCTTTCTTTAATATCCCACCCTAGAACCTGGACCTTTAGCAGTGGAGAATCTACTAGTTTCATTGCTGAGTGGGGAGATTTTTCCCCTAGGATCCTCTGATAAAGGATGGTGACCAGTTATTTTTCATCTCTGTTAGGGATTTGAACAATAATTTCTTAATGTATTAAAAGGTATACAAGGTACAAAGAGATTCATCAACAATAAAGGTTTTGAAATCTCATTTTGTGAACCTCTTTTAAAAGAAAATACTGGAAATTCCAGGTTGATCTAACTGTGGTCTTGGGGAGAGGTGTCAAATGGCATGAATAACAACTTGATCTGATTTTTATAGAAAAAAAATATATTTTTAAATTTCATATGTTATATAAACGTCTTGATGTGACCTGCATTTCTAACAATCATGTGTCCCTTTAAAGGAGAACAATAGTAGAAATAAGTGTTCCTACAATTGATATGTCACATATAGTACTAGACTGAATAGTTTCGGGTTGTTAAATTTAATAGTGTACTATATAATCATCTGAGTCACTTGGAAAGTTTGTGAAATTCAAAGGTCTCAAAAATCCTAACTAATATAAGTAATATTCTCTTCTTCATTCTCTATAAAAGCTAACTTACTTCAGATTTGTGGTTTAATAAAATACTTTAAATTTTCTCCAATACTATATTGCATGATATTTGCAAAAACTTTATGACATTTACATGTACAAGACTAGAGTTCACAGGCAGTTTGTCATCAAGATGAACATAGCCTTTAGATAGCTGTATTATAAGAGTTTTGTGGTATGCATAATTCCAAAGATGGCCCACGGTTGCCAGATTATTCAATCAAATACCTACTTAAGTGCTGCTGCTGTGAAGAAATTTGGCAGCTGTAATTAAAGTCTCAAGTAGGGTGACCTTAAGCTATGGACATTATCACCTTGACTTTATCTAATCACATGAGCCCTTTAAAAGGCAGAAGAAGAAGGCAGAAGAAGTGAGAAAGACTGAATCACAGAAGAATTTGATGTGCCTAGCTAGCTTTGAAGATGGAGAGGGGCATAAGCCACGGAATGTGGAGGTTCTCTAGAAGCTGAGAACAATCTCCTTCAACAGCTAGCAAGGAAGTAGAAACTTCGGTCCTATAACTGCATGGAATTGAATTATGACATGATCTGAATGATCCTGGATGCAGATTCTTCCCTCAGAGTGTCCAGGTATGAGCCCAGGTGAGGTGATATATTGATGTCATTCATGTAGTACCCTAAACAGAGAACAAAGTCAAGCCTGCCTGAACTTCTGCCCTATAGAACTCTGAGATAACAAATGGGTGTTATTTTAAGCCACTAAGTTTATGGTAATTTGTTATGCAATGAAAGAAAACTCATACAGGTTCTGATACCCTACAATTATTGGTTAATTTATACCAAATTATAGTTCAAAGCAGCAATGTAGAAAACTTCTGTTAAATTTTAATTTTTTGGACTAAAATCTCCTACTTCTCTCAAAAGATCATTATGTTGGCTAAAACTAATATCTAAAATTTCCAAAACTAACATTTTATTAATAGTTAACATCAGTATAATGGATAAATTTTCTCTTTCAAAAGATTCAAAAATTTGAAATCTTTTCACATGAAATATATTTTATATCCCAACCACTAAAAAATGTGTTTATATCTCTATCCATCAAAAAAAATTAGACTTTAACTTTTCTCTTGATCTTTTCTATAGGAAGCAGAGGGAAGAGTAGATTTTCTGACATTATTTTTATTTATAGTAATATTTGCATATACTTAGTTTCTACTGGAAATATTTACCATAAATATAATTTCTATACCACAATAGGTAATACAATCACATCTAATTAAAGAAAAGCATTTGTATAGTCACTTTGGCTGGACCTTATACAAATGTAGAAAATGACAAACCTGAAATTAATCACCAGATGTCTGACATTAAAACAGAAATTTATCAAAGCAGAAATGTATGAGTCATAACGATATCTAATTCCATGACTCTTGGGCAGATCCCCTTCTGTATTTTAATGGAACTAGCATTTATTTATGTTAAAACCCTCTTACATTTAGCTCAGCCACATAAAATCCCCAGGTGAAGAATATTCTCTGTGTGGAAGATTTCAAAAGATTTAGATGTAACCTATATCCTTTCGATCTGTTTAGATGTAACCTACATCCTATTTTTTGTCTTTCATCTCTGTAGATCATCTTGGAAAGACAGACACATTTTATCTTTTATACTTCATCATCCCTAGCTTGATTTAATAAATTAGAGCAGACAAGTAAACTAAGCTTTTATGGACCTCTACTCTGATTTATAATATCCATAGAAGCAATTTGTTTTTCCCTTTGTGTGTATCTTTCAGCAATACATCAGAGCAGCAAGACTAGCAAATCCCAGAAAAAAACTTATTGAGATAAAAAGAAGCTGAGTCAGAAAGTTGGTGGCGAGATACTAGTTTATCATTTTCTTAAGTTTTAGAGAATGAGAACTAAGTAGGGGAAAATTGAGATGACTCTTGAACACTGTCTTAGCAGCCAATAAGGAAGACTGATGAATGTCATAACTGTACATTTAAAAAAGCATTTAATATCAGTACTAAGGATAAACTGAGTAATATAGTATATTTCTTCTATACTGTATATTGAATGCAGAAACTGCAAAGATAATGAACAAGACACTTACAGGGCATCATCAGTGACAGGGTAGAAAATAAGGATAAGTGGATAAGAAGTGAGAAGAAATGCCAATTTCACCTCTGGCCAACCTGAATTCTTTCAAAAAATTTAAGATCAAAGAACAATAAATTTCTTACAAGAGACAAGGACAAAGTACACAAAATAAATATTTCTTTAGAGTCAACTAAATTCTGATTCTCTTTGCTACCGAAGTCAGTCACTTCATGTAATGCCTGGTTTTGAGGATATTCATAGAGCCCAGAGTGAATGGGTTCTTTCTAAATGCTGTTTATGGCCTCACATAAAATGGATGTAATCTCTAATAGTAAAAGGTGATAAGAACATCTCTACCCACTCTTATTTTGAACACTGCAATAAATCTGCACACAAGCAAGTAGTCCTTTCCCTAGATTGTCCAGTGCAGAGAAACAACAGAAACTCTTGTTAAAAATGTTAATCCCCAGGCTTGGCTTCAGGTAGAATAAAGAGTATCCTGGGAACAGAGTTCCAGTAATCCACATTTGTACAAAGGTCTTGTTGACCTTTGGGCAGTTTCTGAAATACTGCTTGCTAAGGCCTCCCTTCCCCACAAAGAAAACAGCAGCAAACACCAATGCAAATGAAATAACTATATCCATAAAAGATAAATACCTAAAGTCTAATTATAATATTTAACCCAAATTGGTTTCTCAAGTCTATATTATTTTTTCTTCTCTTCCTAGGGATGGGTCTGTTCTAGTGAGCAACAATATTCCAAGGCTAGCCACTCTCATCTCTTAATGACTTAACTGCCCTGCTCATTCAGGTACCTTAGTCTCTTTTTGCCACAGTCTCAGCTTCTCAGTCATATCCCATGGAACCCTCTTCTAATCATCTCGTTCCTCCTTTTGAAAAAAAAAAAAATAGCGTCATATGCATCCAAAATAAAGGAAAAAAAACTGGTTAACTCCTTGATATTTTTCAATAATTCTTGATCATTGGCTTCTAATTTCTAGAGTTATTGAAATTTTGAGTTTCTAGGAGATAGAGGTCAGATTGTACTACATCATTAAAAATATTTTTGCTATCAATTTTATTACTATATCTGAATCATTCCTACCATTTAATTAATACAATATTAACTAGTATTTTTTGTTGTTTATGCTATGTATAACATTTTACAATTTGGCATTCTTTGTTTAAAAAGGTTAATTTTTAAATATTCTTTGAGAATTTTTTTTTATATATATGTAAACCAGACACTACTTTATTTTTTATATATGTAAACCAGACACTACCTTAGTTACTAAGAATAATAGTGACCTTATAGGAGCCAAATTTATCTTATAGCACTAAAACTATGAGATTCCAAAAGAAACATCAGTTTACTTATAATCTGTATATCTCTTTCTGGTATTTAACTTCCAAGTATACAAAGGTGCTAACCAGAATAGAATTGACCTAGAAGCTCATTATTTTCAAATCTTGATGAATAAAGTCATATATATATATATATATGTGTATATATATATATATATACACACATATATATATATATATATAATCTTTTGTAAAACATTTTCCTTGTGGTTATATAATTAATTATTGAGTTATTGGTAAAGCTTCTAATAATTGCATATGATCTACTGCCTAAATCTCAATAATAATATTTATCTAATTAAAGGCCAAAGGTGAATAGGACCATTTGAGTGAATATGGTGATAAATGATTTAATAGAACTACTGTTCCTACTCTAGGAAACTTGGACGTCTTCCCACATTGTCTTAGCATGTAATAAACGCTGATTGAATAATTCTCAGAATGTCTATAAATAAAGTTTAAAAATATGGCTGGGGGATTTATAGTCTCATGAGAAATCATGCATATCAATGAGTTATAAATTGTTAAAATATAGGTCTGTGCACCATGGTGGCATCAAAGCAAAGAAAATGCTTAATTCCATGTGTTAGGGCATTATCTCTGTATTTCTAGCTGATACTTAGCACAGTGCTTGATGTGTTCTCAATAAATGTTTCTTGAAATAAAAAAAATAAATTGCTGAATAAATGATTTGATATCAATTGTAATCAAAAGAGTGAACTGGGACTATCTAGTCTCCGTGGATAAGGGGTTGATAGAAAGTTCTCTCTTAAAGGTTGTATACAAAACAGCTATGGAACATACAGATAGAGATATGTGGATACATGAGTCTGAAATTTAAGTCTGGGGACAACAGTGTTCTCTAAACTGAGCAGGCCCAGAAGGCCAGAATTTCAAAAGGTATGACAAACTTTGAATGTAAGATTGAATAAGACCAGACTGAGATTCTAATGACCCTTATTCTTTGCCTCTGAGTACCTGATCCTGGAACAAGGGATTTCTAATATAGAATTATAGGAAATAATATTTTCCAGCCTACTCTATAAACTTATTTCAATGTTTGATTTCCAGAAGAAAATGAAAGTCAAGTCTTTCTTAACCTTCCTCTGAAACAAAGCAGAAAATTTATGTTAATGTATTTCTAAGTTCTCCTCCAAGAGCTTCCTGACTTTATAAGAAATGCTTAAGCAACCTTTTAGAGTAATAAAAATCTTACTTTATCCTAACATATGCATAATTAACATATTCTTCTGCATGTGGATAATAGTGGGATAAGGAGTTGTAGATTATACAAACATTTTTACTTGGAAAGATTTTATAAATCTTACTTAAGTGAATATAATGAGACTTCTTAGGTATAATACAAAATTGTGTTTGCTCATATCATGATCAAGCCTTATGCATAGTAGCCAAAAGCAATAAAATGGATATAAGAAACAGGAAAGATCTTATTTATGAAATGAAGACTATTTAGATACCAAAAATAACTTCAAAGGTATATATGATAACCTGAGCTGACAGGCTGGAAATCAAGCCCATGCGACTTAGGTGTCAGTAGTGTGGGGTGAATGTAGATATTGTTACTTTTAGTGCATTTGTATCAGATGTCTTAATGTTTACTCTGCTCTGAGGAAAAAAACCTTGGTCAACCACCTTCATCCAAATGAGGAATTAAGTTATTATGTGGTCCATGCACCTGTTTATTACCTATAAAATGGCTTCTCCCATTAGGTTGCCGAACTTTGATGAGAAACACTGTCCATCCCAAGTAGACCATGTTCATTTGAATAGATATTAGAAAAGTAAAATATAAAAATTGTGAATTCCATCATGCCAGAAGGTAGATAAAAATTCTTATTCAGCCACTTTCAAGAAATGGGTTAATTTTTGAAGAAGTAAAAATTCTCGGATTTAGCAGGAAGATTTGAAACACTAATCTAAGCCATCTGAGTCCATTCTTGACAGTTTAAAGTAATTAAATTCAAATTTTGCCTTTTATACTTGTACCATATTGATTCAAAATTACTTGGAGTTTTTCATAGCATGATAAAGCAGGAAGAATGTAGTTCGCCAAATCTTTACTTGGTCATAAGTAGCATTTATCATGACAAATCCTGTCAATCAAGCGGTTCCTGCTCACCCATACAGTATAATAATCTAAACTAGATTTTGATCATGTTATTCTTTTCTTCCCTTGACAGTCAAACAAATCCTAGAGCATGGGTAGACTGACAAACTGGAAACTGTGACTGGATAAACTAGTGGTCTTCTCTAGGTCAGTCCTGTACCAAACCAGAGGAGGGTGTGAAGGCAATTTTGACTGTAAGCGCCAACAGTTATGAAAAATCTGCAAATTAGTTGCCAAGGCAAAAGCAGTAGTAAAAAGCTGCCGTGGGACTGAAAAAGGAGTTGACATTTGTCACTGTCTGTATGTAATAACTTCCGCAGTACAAGGCATACTCTAATCTAGGAACTACTTGTATACATAGTTTTTAAAAATGTTTCCATTAAAAACATGATACATGTGGGGATAGATAATCATGCCGTGCAGATGGCAGCCACTGACTGGACTGTATTTGGCTCTGTGTAGCTATACTTGCTGATGCTGTTCTCATGCTGATTTAGTCCGGCTCTGTTTCTGAGTCAATTCTGGTTAGCTGGCTTCAGGTCTTCTCCTTCTCTTTGGCCATGCCAATCATGCTGATTGTCACATCTGGGGACTCTGTGCTCCTGAAATGATTCTCTTGGTCCAGACTCCTATCATTTCCCTGTTCTCAAAATTTTGCTCTTCCCTCTGGGCTCCAGTTCCTAATTCTGAGATTTCGTTTCAGTATCCTTATGGAATTTGTTTTTGGTAAACTGGTAAACATTCCAATCCCTTCTGGGAGCTGGTGCATCTACCTTAGTTTCATTTCTAAGTTTGATTTCTGCTAACCTCCAATATGTCCGAGGCCTTGCTTTTGTCAGTCTCTATCTCCAGCATGTTACCCCAGGACAGACTACCTTGTTGTGGTTGCCTAGTGGACCATACTACTGAGTACTAGGCCTGTAGTGTCTTTTAGGACACCACATTACAACCATGGGCTTGGACTGGGTTTTGACTTTCCCCCTAACTGTAGTCATAACTGACTCTGGGCAATAATTGTATCCATAATTTCCTTTGGAATTATTCATCTATCCACTCACCTACCTGTCTATCCGTCTATGTATGCATGCATACATCCATCTTTTCATTCATGTATTCATTTTAAATTATTTAGGGCTTACTCTATGCTAGATCCTATGCTTAGTGCTAGCAATATAATAGTTCCTAAAACAGACATTACCTCTACTCTAGCAGGGAAGGCAGATAGTTAAATAAACAATTACAATAACGTGCGATAAGTGGCTCTCCACATATCTGCCTGAATAGATGGGTTCAGTGCCAAATTCCCATATATTCTTTATTGCCCTATTTCTCTGTGATTACACAGCTTTACCCTGCTGAGGTCATAGGCTAATATTTTCAGTTCTCTTATTGAGAACTTTAGGGAAAAATATCATTTTAAGTCAGGAGAGTAAGCATTAATATTATGTGCATAATTATACAATAACTTCTTAGATTTGCATGGAGTTTTACAATATGCAAATTTTTTATTTATAGGTCTTATTCTATCTTCAGAGCATATTTGTGAGGTATAGACAGAGTAGATATTATTTTCATCCTCATTTTATTGAAAATAAACTAACATAAAAATTAAAATTTCTTGAGCAAAGTTTAGAGCTGAAACTAAAAGCAAGCCTTATTATTGCTAATATGAAATTCTACCCACTTTATTAATAATGCAATGGAAACTTTTACAGATTCTAAAATCTTAGTAATGTCATTTCCAGCTATTATTATCTAAATTTTAAAACAGGTTAATGCTCGCAGGATAGCCTTGTATGTCACCAGTTCTGGAAAAGTGACAAAAGATAATGCACAGAACTCTAAAGTGTTGATTTATCTTTCATTAAATATTTATTACTTTAATTTATGAACCTAAGTGGGAGGCAGAAAGATGAAATCACTTGCCTCTTGTCTTTGAGAGATGTGAGATCATTACTAAACCCTCACAAAAACAGCAGGTAGCTCTTGAAACATTTTCCAAAGAACACTTGGAGACTTTGATTCATGACTGAAGCTGTGCTGTGGCGTTTTACTCTTTACCATCCTTTATGGAGAAGATTCATTCTTTTATTATCTGTTGTCATATTTAATTAGTGTCATCAGAATGTGTTGTTATATGTTGTTTGTTTCTTTTCATTTTTTCCCTTTCATATATCGATATGAATTTCATTTCTCTAAACAGCCTGTGTCCTTGAAACTGTAGTTAAGAGTTTACTTTCAGGGTTCGCTTCTTTCAAGCCACCAGAGTCAGTAAGTTTTTAAGATGACTGTGTAAAAGTCAAAGGTGTCCCACACCTCCACATCTTGGAAAATCCATCTTTCTTTTTACTTTATTTCTGGAATGATGGGAAAAGCCTGGCATTTAGCATCACATAAGTAAGCTATAGTTAAAATATGGAATTTTTCATTATTATGGGTAATCTCTACATGCCTATGAACTTTAAAAGTGAATTTGTGGTATCATGATTATTTTGAAGCAAGAGTATTATAGAAACTTAAAAAGTTGTTTCATAACTCTTTAATTCTCTTAAGCAAAGAGCAACCTGACAACCACTGGGGTGAGGTCAGTGGCAAGTGTGACTGTCACTCTATTACTTCCATGGTATTTGCCTTCAGGTGATTTTGTCACTTGGTTTTGAAGAATGGAGAACTTTCTCCTGATGGTTTTCACTTACTCTCTGATCCTTTCAGGTTTAAATATCTATTCTCTGAAAAATTTTTGAGTAGTACTATTATAAACTTGTCACCAGGGGAGCCCCATGACAGATACTGTATTAATAGAGAGGAAAAAACTCCAAATTTTCATAATATGGCCTCTTTTAAAACTAATTTTTTTCTCAAGGGTTTTAATCAACACCCTTTACAGGATGGCAAAGTAAGCCATTAGTCTGTCTTTGAACTAAGCCATTAGTATTTTTTCTAAGTTGAAAAGAATCCTTATTCTGTATAGATTAGATCACAGTTCATATAACTCCAGGTATGTAACTGTAGGAAATCAACAAATATAAATCAGAACTATACAATGGTGTACATAGGCAAAAGGGATGCATCATTGGAAGACAAACAGGCTCAAGCTAATTATTAGCATGAATTTAATAAATAGAAAATTCCCTGTAATGACTGTTTTCACAACTATTACACCTAAGACCCAAATGCACCCAAGATGATAATCTGAATTGGTTTGTTTATACTTTGTAATGTTTAAAATCTGGCTCAGTTTTCAGCGACAATATCAAATCTTCATAACATTTTACTTAAAGAAAATGAACATTACTTTCATTATTTAAGTACTGGCTTTGCAAATGCATGTTCCTAGAATGGTTAAAAGAAAAATCCTCTTTTTATGTTCAGAGGTAAGTACCAAAATCCTGAATCGAGTTAAGATCAGATTTTATGATTTAAACCATTTTTCAGTAAGTATCCTGAGTGTAATAGGGGCAGACAGTTGATAGGATGTTTTCAAGATGCTTTTTAGTGGGAAGAGATATGTGTCAGCATTTGCTGTGACAGCAAATAATTCCAAATATTCCAGTGACTTAACACAACACAAGCTTATTTCTTGCTTATACGACATGACCAGTGATGTGGCAGGGGCACTCTGGTTACTGCAGTCAGTGAGGTACACAGCTGACAAAGGTTTCATCTCAACACATTTTCAAGTTCATCATAGCAATAGAAGGAGATTGGAGACTGCACACTAGCTCCTAAAGTTTCTTCTCAGCAGTGATAAAGCATTTTTGCTCATATTTTATTGGCCAAAGAAAGTCCCAGGGCCATATCTAACTTTAAAGAGACATGTAATTCTACCATGTGCTTAGAGGAAGAACTGGCAATGTTTGATGAATAACACTAGTGTTACCACAGAATAAGATGTGTTTGTGTGCTACCCAAGTGTCCATAAAGCCATCAGAGATACCAGTTAAATGGGCAATCGTGATATTTTAAGAAAAACATCAGCATGCCCCAGATCTCTTAGAATTACATTGTCATAAATAATAAAAGTGGATTTGCAGATTGATATATCATCTCCATTCCACTGTTGCTGGGGTTAACTATCTCAATGTCAGTCAAAAATGGTGGCTTTCAGAGAGGAGGACTATACTTTTATAAAAGGTGTCTAAATGTGGGGAAGATGGAAAAAAAGAAGATTGACCTTCTTCACATTAAAATTAGATATATAGTCACATGGTGTGCTAATTCAGATCTATTGTGAAGCAAACAGCAAAGATGAGATGAGATAGTCCAGAGGTTTATGGAGGATGGGTCAGGAGAAAGTAGGAAGAGCGTTCAGACTTCAAAGCAGGACTGACACCTGTAGGAAAGACGGAAGGAAGGAGGAGTCTCAGACTGTAAGATGTTTCTAAAAAAGGTTTAGGCAGGCTGATGAGAGGTCTACAAGCCAAAGCCATTTGTAGGAGGGGTCCCCCAGTTTGCTGGATGGACCTATCACCCTGACTGTGATGTGCTTAGTCACTAGCCAGAAGCAGCCCATGGAAAACACAGGCTTGACACAAATTTGGTGGTAGATCCAAAGCAGGAAGCTGGGCCCTCAGCCAATTAGGTTCCTGCCACAAGAGTTGTAGATGGTGTATTTTTATGGCCACCACACTTGGTACTCAGAATTGATCAATTCCAACATTAGCATTGGTCTTGGGTAGTGCAATCAAGATAAAGGCAAGGGTGTCTGATGTAGTTTCAAATATCCTGACCAACCCTAGGCGAGAACCTCCAAAGAATCTACAGAGCCCTTTTAATTTAGTGGGTTTCCTAGGCTATTCTAAACACAGTACACCTTAACATCTCCTGAATTCACTGGCATATCTAGGTAAGAACTGGACTAATTGTGAGATTAGATTTGTTAGCAGACTAGAGAAGTTGACTAGGAACTTTCTGATTTTCTCTTTTGCATTTATTACCATCTGACGTACTATATATTTTTCTTTCTTTGGAAACATGCATCTAGTATACTTAATGCTTTTTCTAAGTTTAGACAAACTGAAATGCTAATAGAATATTAGAGACTCAGAGTCTATACATTTTGAATATGTGTGGTATCCAAACAAAGTCTCTAGAGGATAGAAATGAGCATAATATTTCTCTAGTAGGAGAAAACTCATGGCTAGCATACAAAATATTGTAAAGTCACTGAGGCAGTATTACATATACTCTCCTACCTGTGTTCAATATTGAGGTCTGTGACAATCTATGAGGGGTTTGTTTTTGCCTTTGTTGTCCAGGAAGGACTTTATAACTCAAGCTCAGAGAATTGGAAGACTGTCTGCATATAAACTTGGCTAAGTTAATGTTGCATAGAACAAAATTTCTGTCATTTATCTGAATATATAAAATGACAAAGAAAGAGAATTTTGTATTTCTTTTAAAATCTAAGCATTTTCTCATGGAATTTCACCCATTGGTAACAACCTTATGAATCTAAAACTTAACGAGTCTTTACGATCTAGAATCATCAGCATTCTATAGATATTTTCTATATCACTCAATCTAGTACTTGGGTTCCACCTTGGTTTTCTAACTAATTCTCATTTGGACTAAAAGGGTAGTATCTTGTATATCTTTTACATTCTCCAATCAGCTCTTATCGTAAAACTACGTATGTGTGTGCATGTGTGTGTGTGTGTATTTACACACATCCTTCTCCCCGCACAAACATATTTCTCTTTCATGGTTTCTTCTTTTATTTATTACTATCTGACATACTATATATATTAGTATAATCTCTTTTTACTCAATTGTCTGTTTCCTCAATGCAACATAGGTTGGATGAGAGCAGGATTAGTTAGTTGTCTGTCTGTTTATTACTGAATCTCTAGACTTGTAATAGGTGTTCAATATTGAATGAATGAGTGAATTATATACTTAGTGTTCTGGCATGAATTTTAAATCATATGTATTATTGTGCATGTTTACGTTTGTATATATATTTATAATATGTATAGTTATGTATTGTTATGTGTGTTTACATTCTAAAGCTATAACTTTAATCTTCTGATTTCAATATTTTTTAAATATCAATAACAGGAACAAATTTAAAAGTTTAGGTTATTTGCAGATTTTGATAAATATACACAACTACGTGTTTTAACACATATAAAATATTTTTTACAGTATACATTAATGTATAAGCAAGTTTTTACATTTGTAATGATTCTGTAATATCTAGTAACAGAAATGAAGAGGAATCATTATTTACGGAGTCAGAGGTGCCTGAAGAGAAAGAACTGGATTATCTGGTCTTTGCTCTGTTCTGCCATCTGCTGTTTGCTGGTAAAACAACAGCCAACATGGCAAATGTCTAAACCCGGAGAGCTGGAAACGACTTTAGAACTATTCAATCCAACCTCCATATATACATATGAGAAAATAAAGATGCTAGAAATTAAGTGACTTGCACATTTGTTGTCTGTCTTGTTACTAGCAGAGCAGAATGTGAAGGCAGTGCTATTTAGTGGCAAAAACACGAATTCTAGAGTTAGGTAGACTTTGTTTAGCATTTTGGCTGCATGACCTTTGACAAATTACATAGCCTTTCTGAGTTTTAATGTCCTTTTGGGATTCATAATATTTATATTCTATGATTTATGTGAGAATTCTGTGATATATACATATATCTCATGACTGTATTTAAGAAATAGTCATTATTTTTACACTGCTTGGATGTAAATTCTTTCATGACAAAGTCATTTTATCTTTAAATTCCAGTGAGAGATAAAGTATCTGAGGGACTGAGTTCATAATAAGTACTTAATAAATACTTCTTGAATACATCTAAGAGAGGTCTTTCACATCTCATTACAAATTACACTGAAAATCATATATTGGGGATTGATGAGTCAGTGTTGTAAAGTACAAGTGATCTTGAAAAATTTCTCTCATTTGCTTTTCATCAAGTACCTTAACCTGTGAATGTGTGTGTATCATGCAAATTATAATCTCTACTTCTCATTTCAGAATATTCATGTTCTCTACTTTCCTATTCAAACAGAATTTACAGACAAATGCTTCTTAATTCCACATTTTTATTCTGATTTCTTTTACAATAACTAAATATCAGACTTGTTTAATACCTCCACAGAAATCATACATTTATAATGTATGATATTTTTAAAAGAATATCAGTCATGTAAAATTATATGATGTGGTACAAGTTAAAAGAAAGTTGCTTATGTAAATATTTTTGCATAACAATTTTTTATAAAGTATAATGAATATAAAACAGTTTCTCCTTTTTTGAGATCTAAGCTAAGGAACTAAACTCAGTAACAATCACTGACTAACAATCTAGGTTTTAAAACATTTGTAGTAAGAAAACAATGAAGATGGCAGCGAATGAATGGTATAGAGTAGTTTTAAGCATCTTAAGTATTTGTCATTCTTTAATGTGATTTCTTTAGGAACAATTAAATAATATTATTTTTTAACCTATTTTGTGAGTTCCTTATGGATTCTAAAGATAAATTTGATGCTGTATCTAAGAAAAGAATACGTAGAGAAGTGCTTATAAAATGGATAATAAATGGTCGAAAACAAATTTAAATTATTTTGTTTTAAAATTTAGAATCTATGCCCTTTAAAGTAATTTGGTGAGGTGTCTCAAGAGTGGGTAGGACACTGGTTACTGATAGTAAACTTGTCACATTTGTCTACCATCTCTTTTGCTCTAAACCCTGGGAAATTATGTAAACAATATTTTTAATATCCTCACAAAAATCACTGAAAAAAGAAAAGATTATCACCTCCAGAAAAATTTAATTTAAGAAATCTCTGAGATGTAAAGCAGAAGTAATCAGATTGAAAGAGAAACAAGGCTGGATAAATCACATCCCCAAAGCTGACTGCTGGGGAAATGAGAATGGTTCTGGGGCTTGCTGAGTCAATAGAGGAAGGAGCAACAAGGACTCATACAGGGCATCCCCACACTGATCAGTTGGGGAACTACTTATGTAGTGCCTGAGGGGTTCCACATAAGCACGTTTGCCCCAGGATAAATTAGTGAATGTAGTTTTGGGAATGCAGAGGCCTCAG
>NW_011889154.1:718376-766793 GCF_000151845.1 Pteropus vampyrus
GGTATTACAAAATTTTACTATTATACCTAATATATTTATATGTATATGTTTATACATAGATACACACAAACACACAAATATTTGATAAAAATATTTCTTGGAAAAGCAAAATTACTGAGAAATTGTTAGTCCTTATTTGAATTTTTCTTTGGGACAACTAAATATATTAATATAAACACTTTCTCATAGAGAGATATGAACATCAAAAAGATAAACTAATAAATCTTATATTTCACTTTTTCCTGGTCAATTGTCAATTTGCTATTTAAAATGCTTTATAATTTAATGATTTGCCACACAGCCAACCAAATCTCAGACTGCCAGAGTAATGCTCATTCCTGTAGCTCCCAGGAGATGTTTGCCAACATTATTTCAGGAGAATGATGTAGTTGTCACCACATTCTAAGGTAGAATTATGTGTTAAAATAATCATTATTTTAGTGGTTACTATTTTATAATGTATAATATTGACACTATTTTGAAGTTCCTTACTACAAAAAGGTTTTCTCTGATATTGAAATAGGTCCAATGGGCCTGCTTGTCTGAGCTATCTTGAAGGAGAAGAACAAGAGACAATGATAGCCTTCTTACTTGCAGGCTATCATTATGATTTCTCAAACTCTGTTCAAATATCAATACCCGTTACAGACAGGGTACAGAAGAGAATATCAACTTTGTAATTCAAAATTCCCATTGTTTCTAAATATATTGCACATCCTACTGCTATATTTCAAGAGAAAAAGTTTCAGCTTGACTTAAGGTCATATACTTTTCTCTACTGAAAAGCATTTCTTTACACAGAAGAGAATGTGCTTGCATACGTGTGTCTAAATTTTAATAATCTCTTGCTTCTTTCAGCTACCTTGTAAAGACCGAGGGCATATGCTATGCCTATCTGTGTTGCATACCCAGTACAATGAATAATGCATAATAAACAGGCAACACTGGTTCATTGCAGACATTCAGCATCATGGAGCAAAGATGCTTGAGTCTGTGTTTTTCTAAAGACTTTTTCTTTAGAATAATTCTCTTGAGCCCAGATGTTTAAAAGTACAAAGCAAGAGGCCCTTATTGCATTTTTAGTTGAAATCTGACTACACTGAGAAGGCAAAATATATATATATTTTTTCATAGATTGACACTAGCTTCTCTTAGATTTGATTTGTCCTAATTATTCAATATATTAATCATATTTGAAATCAATCTTTATTTTCATTGTCATCATTATTATCATTTTCATAAAAATTTTTTGTCAGTATTATGTTTATAGTTGTTTTTACTGTTATGAGTTACATGTAAGTGTTAACTAACTTAACTCTGTTAATCCCCTGAGGTAAGTATTATTATACCTAGAGCTGATAGATGAAGAGACTGAGGGCAGGGAATTTCAGTTAAGTTAGATATGGGCACAGAGTTAGTAACATTGGAGTCAGAAATTTGATTCTGGGCTAAGTCTGCTTGTATTCAAAATCTGGCTTCCCCACTACAAACAGTGTGACTATAGGGATGTTTCTTAACTTCCTTGAATCTTCATTTCCTCATCTATACAAGTTATACAAATTAGTAGAAATACTTTATGGAGACTGAGATGGGATGTAGAAACAGGGAAGACTGGGCAAACTGGATGGCATATTTAAAAAATAAATAAATAGCAGGGTTAGGTAAATGCTTGTTTCTGATGCAAAGCAGACTCCAAGGTAAAAATCTATATGGACCCCTAGAAGACACAGCTGTTTATATAAGATGAAAATGAAATTAAGAGTTTACAGTTTGGTAAGGAGAGAACTAAGATATTAAAATGTACTGTCATAACCAATCTAGCACATTTTTCCAGAAAGAAGATGAATTCATTTTAATCCTCCAACTTTACACTTTTAAATCAGGAAAGTCACCTTCAGGCAGTGCTGTCTGAGGATATGAAGGGGGAAAAAGAGATAGAAGCAAATCTAAAAATTCTGACACAAGTGTTTTAATGCATAAATCAAAGTGAACTTATTTTAATCCTAGCCAGAAACACAATAAATAAGAGATTCTTTACACGCAGCAAACTAAGTGGATAGAAATTTTAGTCATTTCCTATGAATGATTTTTTTTTCAACATCAGCTGCTTAATAAGAAATAGGAAAAAAAAATTTGTTGACACTGGGAGGAAACGACTTTTTAATATTAGCAATTGCCCTCTTTTGGAATTTCTTAGTCAAAGAATCAATGGAAGTAGAATTATTTATAGCAAATATTTTCTTAGTTCACAACTTAAACTTTGACAAAAAAATAACCCTGTAAGACTTTTTTGGAAATAAAATGGAGGTAAAAGGAATGAAGCAAGGTCAATGTTTTCAATGAAAAAGGCATAAGATGATAGAGAAGTCATTGGAGAACATTCTTTATACCTTATTTATGAGTAGAGAGCCTTATTTATGGGAATATATTATTTTAAAGAAAATAAATGAAATTCATCTTTTCCCCACAACCAATACTTCATAAAACTTGAAATACTTACTCATCAAAAAATAAGCATGCAGTAGATAAGAAGACAATACTTCGTATAAAATAAAGAGCTTTGAATTAGGAGCCATGGATGTGGATTTCAAATCTAGTTCTATTAACTGCCTAAACTTGGTAAGTACAGAAATTCACCCCTTTGTACATCAGTGACTTTTCTGGGGGTCAGATTATTGAATAGATATTTTATTTCTAAGGTACTTTCTATTTTTTTTTAAATTAAATTGATTGAGGTGACATTGTTTAATAAAATTAAATAGGTTTCAAGTGCACAATACTACATCATATGTGTATTGCATTGTGTGTCCATCACTCAAAGTTAGATCTCCTTCCATCACCATACATTCGACCCTCTTTACCCTTATCTACCTGCCCCTCTTTCCCTGTGGTAACCACTAAACTGTTGTCTGTGACTATGAGTTTTTGTTTGTTTGTCTTGTTTGTTTGTTGCTTTCAGTTTTATATCCCACATATGAGTGAAATCATAATGGTTCTCAATTGTTTTGTTTGGCTTATGTCACTTACATGATTATCTCGAGATCCATCCATGTTGTCACAAATGGCAGTATTTCATCTTTTCTGAGTAATATTCCATTGTATGTATGTACCACATCTTCTTTATCTAATCATCTATCTTTCTACTTCTAATACTCTAGCTAGATTCACTGTTTAATTATATTACACCTCAGAGCTTAAAAATATTCACTAAGTTTCTCTCATTTAAATTTTTATCAAAATGGCTGTCTGCTTCTATTTAAAAGGAAGGGAAGGAGAATCTATTTTCTCAGAACTAGGTCTATTCTAAACTCTCCCAATTGTCAATTTTCCATAATTTCAGCACGGCTCCCAGAAACTTATTTTAATCCTAGTCTTAATTTTGGAAGATAATTACCAAATTTTAAAAAAGTTAATGTATAATTTAAAAATAGTTCAGCCACTTATATTATCATGCTAAATGCCTTCTCTCTCAGGGCCCAAAGAATAAAAAAAAAAAAAAAATTAAAGTATCGAACCACAGATAATCTACGTTCACCAACCTTAACCAAATTCATAAACTCCTAACTGACCGATCATAACCTGCGGTTTTCTGAAAACCTCAGATAAAGACTATTTGTGTTATTAAACTTATCCTGTCTTGTACTATAAATGTAAACACAGGTTTCCATCGAGCACATCTTACACTGGCACACTGTTGTCTCTTGGAAAATGTTTCCTGACTAAATGGATGAATCACAACACCTAATGCTCACAGAACAAATCAGGATATTAAAAGTTCTAGATTCTACTAAAGAACTTTGTTTCCTTCTCAGAACATTTTTTTCCTTTTTTCCATTAGTCTAACCTTTAGAAGGTCAAATCTTTAGTCCCATTAGTTTTCTCGACAATAAAATGACTTAAACCTTTGCCACTTTTGAATAACCACAATTTAACAATGGGAATTTTCCTCTTGTTTACTTCATGGGGGCAGACATTTGACATTAAACAGCTTTCTCAGCATCACTACATTAGATTAAAAAAAATCAGTGGCAATAGCTTCTCCAGAGCTTTCTTGTTTCAATATATAAGGGGCTGGTGAGAAATAGTAAGAAATTTTCAAACATTTTAATATGCCTGCTAGTTCTAGGCTTTTGAGATGTGACTGGATCAAACTTTTTTGTGTGTGTAATGAGATAACTAAGAAACAAAAAGACTTTTTCTTCCTTTCTGAATAAAAGAAAATAAAAAATAACCAAATGGAACAGAAAAGTACCTGAATCTCTAACTAGAGAAAATTTTAACAACTTTATTCTATTTCGAGGCATCAATATTTTCTTATGGCTACATTTACATGAGAAAAAAATGTAACTGGGCCTCAACTAGGTTGATTATTTCAGTCACAGATACGCTGTTCCTAAAATATGGACAGTAAATAATGAATGACAAAAATCATTGAACGAAACCAGAGATGGCTGGTTTTGTCTGGCATCATTAATCTGGAAAACAACAGCAAACATAGAATGCTATTCAATTATCTAGAACAAAAGTATTAATAATAACATTAAATGAGACAATAACAGATTCAACTAGATACGTCTCTCCAACAGCAACAAATCAGCAGTGTTTCTCATTACAGAGTTGTTCTTTCTTCAGTTATATTTAAATCGACATGAATTTATAAAGTCTTATGAGATAAAAGAATCTAAAGATTTTTTAAATCAAATCTGTTGTCTGTAATCTAATAATGGAGCTTATTATTAGACTTGAACCTATTATAACTCTAAGATTCCTTCCGCAATTAACTCTAAGCATCTCTTCCCGTCCATTCCCACATCTCTCTCCACCTCACTCCAATGCTACTGCATTTCTAAGACTTGTTTTCTGGTGACTCGCTCCTTTCCAGCTCACCTAACCCCCTCACTCCCTCCTTTCCTCCAGTCTTCCCTTAGAAATGAGTGTATGCCTTATGGTAGTGAAGCCTCACAGTCTGAAGTTCAGAAGAGAGAGCCGAAGCTTCACTATTTGGTTCTTAGCTCAGTGTTATTTTCCCTAAATATGCTGTTTTTCTTGTCTCTTTAGAACACCACATGTTTTATTTAAAAATAAAATTATGTTTAATGGAAAGAGTTCTCTGTGGTTGGTACATTTCATTGGATATGGCATAAACTTGCCAGAACTGAGAGTTAACAAAGGTATAATAAAAGCGTTATCTACTAAGGCATTCAAAATCTAATTCATATCTTGGATGTGTCGCAACTATATTTTCATGTACGGAATTGACTCAAATTTAAAAAAATCATACAACGAAGTAGAGAAAAATAAAAGAAAAAACCCTAATGTGAAAGCTAAGTTTTGAAAAATGAAGAGTTTGCATACTACATTTGGAGGCATTATTACTAAAGCCTTGTCTCTCAGTTTAAATACTTCGCCCTCTCCTTTTATAGGCATGCCTCAGAGACATTGTGCGTTCACTCAAAGTCTCCTGCAGTCAAGTGAATATCATTATAAAGTAGGTCATGCAAATTCTTTGGTTTCCCAGTGCATAGTTATGTTTACACTATACTATAATCTATTAAGTTTGCAATAGCATTTTGTCTAAAATAACAAATCACATACCTTAATTTAAAAATACTAACCATCATTTGAGCTTTTGACAAGTCGTAACCATTTTGCTGGTGGAAGATCTTGCTTGGTTAATGGCTGCTGAATGATCAGGCGCTGGATGCTGAGGGTTGGCAAGGCTGTGGCAATTTCTTAAATAAGACAACGAAGTTTCTTGCATTGGTTCACAATTCCTTCCACGAATGATTTTTCTGTAGCATGTGGTGCTGTTTGATAGCATTTTACCCACAGCAGAACTTCTTTCAAAACTGGAGTCAATCCTCTCAAACCTTGTTGCTGCTTTGTCAACTAAGTTAATGTAATGTTCTAAGTCTTTTATTGTCATTTCAATGATCTTCACAGCATCTTCACCATGAGTAGGTTCTATCTCAAGAAACCACTTTCTTTGTTCATCCATAAAAATTAACTCCTCATTCATTAAAAGTTTTATCACGAGATTGTAATAATTCAAAGATCACTGATCACAGATCACTATAACAAATACAATAACAAAGAAAAAGTTTTAAATATTGTGAAAATTACCAAAATGTGATACAGAGATACAAAGTGAGCAAATGCTATTGGAAAAATGGCACCGAAAGACTTGCTCATAGCATGATTGACACAAAATTTTAATTTGTAAAAAACACAGTATCTGTGAAGTGCAATAAAGCAAAACACAATAAAATGAGGTATGCCTGTGTATTAAAACATCATCTCATTTTTCTCTCCTATGTACCCTATTTTCTTTTTCTTTACAGTATTTATTACTATTTGTTATTATATAGTCAGTGTTTTTTTATTCGATGTTTGCTTCCTTCACAACAATGAAGGAGGCCTTGAGGTCAGGAACTGGTTCTACTCAGAGCAGGTCTCCAATAGATGTCTATGTAATTAACTTATTCTATGTTACCCAAAGTCTCATGGTTAAAGAATCAGATTTTATCCTTTTAATATTTTTATCATCTAAATGCATAATTAATGGAAATTTGCTAAAGGAATTGATTAAATAAATTGGTTAACTATTTGGTGATTTTGTATGAGTGAGACTAATTTAAAAGGTATTTAAATCTAAGTAGAGAAGAGACATCATTCCCATAGATGGTTAACTTCCTAAATCTTGCAGAGATGATAGTAAGAAAAGTAAACTGTTTAGAAATATATAGGTGTCGAAGCCTCATGTAAATTTAAACTAGCTATTAGATTGTCTTTGCAGGTCATTTGGCATCTGTAAAGAAAACCATTTGGTACTCAAGAGCTCTGAAACATAAGAACTGGTAAGTTTACCTAATAGGAATTTAAACAGGCCATGTAAATAGGTAGAATGGCAAAGCTCATGGTGGAATATGGCCTAGACATTGTGGGTAATGGTCTGACTGCTGTGAAAATGTGTCATGGTGTTTTCAATGTTAAAAGTTTTCATAGTTATTGAAAAATACAGATACTTCCCTAGGTACCTTTTTAGTTTTCAAAGTTTAAGGATAAACTGTGTCTTTTTTCAGGGAAGTAAGTTATTAAAACCTTAGAAGGTAAAGGGATTAAGAAGTACAAATTGACAGTTACAGAACAGTCACAGTGATGTAAAGTACAGCATAGGGAATATAGTCAATAATATTCTAATAATTATGTATAGTGTCAGGTGGGTACTAGACTGATTGGGGGATCAATTTGTAGGTTATATAAATGTCTAACCATTATGCTGTACACTTGAAACTAATCTAATATTAAATGTTAACTATAATTGAAAAAATTTAAAAAATGCTTGAGACTTGACAGTTACAATGAAATCTAATCTTTATTATCCTCATACATATCCTTTTAGAAAGACTATTCTGTGTGACTAATAAAATTAACACTGAAATACTGAGAGATTAAAGTATCTACAATCAATAACTTAGGCAAGCAGGGCTACCATTAGATATACTGATTTGACTCATGAAACTCTGCAGAACATATTTCCAAAGTTATACTCACTTATATTTAAAAGAAATCATTGAATAAATGGCCCAGTCTAAGACAAGCAGCCATAAAGCACACTTAAAATCTCTGGGGTGGGGCTTATGAATTGGCATTTTCAATATCTCTCCATGATGATTCTTGGGAAACCAGAGTTGATGAACTCCAGTATAGCTGAAGGTGAAAATGAAGCCCTAGATATTTCACACACTAGATCTGCCAAATCCTGAAACTCTCCAGCTTTTTACATGAAAAAAATGATACACAAGAGGTTGTATAAATGCATATGATAGTGCCAGTGCTGCAATTTTACAAATCCCAACAGTCTTTCTAACTTACTTTGAAGTAACTACATAATCTGGAAATCTTTTATTAAATAATGTTTCTTGGGCGGAAGAATGGAGGGCTGAAAGGAGAAGGTGGAACTATGGATAGATGTATAAATAGATTGATGTTTCCATAAAACCTGAGGATGGTTAACAGTTTGCCAAACCTTGTGATAATGAGATAAAAGGCACAGATTTTATCTCCATGAGCACTAGCTAGCAGTGCTCTATTTTACGGACATATATCATATTCCTGAAATCTGACTGTTTTGCAAGTATGCTCCCTTGTTGATAGAGCGACAGAGTGTGGTTTGATGAGTGAAAGAGCATCATCGTTGCTGGAAGATACCCGAGGTCCAGCCCATAGTGGTGGGAGCTGATCAGAAGCATTAACTTCCCATGTCAATTCAAGGCAAAGGGGAGGTGATGGGCAGGGTTGAATTGTTTGCCTCACTAGGCATATGCTCACCATGTCATCTCCATAGTCTTGTAGAGAGAAGGTAACTATGTGTGAGAGAGAATTGATGGGAGGAGGTATGTTTCCATGAATATAAGCTAAGAGGCTGCTTTCAGGTTTCATTTTTTACTAGATCCAGGATCTGGTGCTTGATTTAAGGAACAACAAAACAAAATACCCCCCCACACATCTGAGAAAAATCTGCATAGGTAGTGGAGTTGAATGAGCAGAGGTTGACTGACTAGGGGAGAGAAAAAGCAGAAAAAAAGCTGTGCTTCTCATCTTTTCTCATTGCAGATTTTACTAAATCACTCATCTGTCACCTATGTCCTCATGAATAAGAGGTTATATGGGTGTGGTTGTCAAACTTTAATATGGATAAAAATTACTTGCTTGTTAGCAATGAGATGTCTAGGTCTTATTACCAAAGTCTCTGATTCAGTAAATCTAGAGTGGAGCCAGGAGTGTGTAATTTAAATAACCTTCCTCAATGAGTCTTACACACTCTTGGAGAAATAGTGGCCCAAAACAATCATTAACCAGCAGACGTATCTCTCATAATATTCTGTCACAGTTCGATCAGGATATTAAAGTGTTTGTTTATCAAATTCTTCTTTGTGAAGAATGTATAGACACAAGGCCACAAAAAATGCATCATAAACTAACCTAGGAGCCATTTCTTTTCCCTTTGCTAGGCAATATCTAATTTAAAGGAAATTTCACTTTCGATTAAAAATGCCTGTTAGTCAAATAGCCATGTTACTATTTACCAAGAATGGAAGTGAGGGAACAATAGATTCAAAGTTCTTCTTTTTGTTTAAAAATAGACATGTGCTTTCCTCTATAAAATTTGCTTTTGAGGAGTCAGGGTGTAATTTTAAATCCCATTTCACTCTGCCACACCGTGGCTCTTCACGAAATCTCTTATTAATAACTAGAATTATGTAAAGTAAAATATACATTAAGGAAATGAGCAGGACTTTTCAAGATGGCTGTTTTTATTGTTTTCTGTCTTTTTATATGATTGGGAAAATATGTGTTTAGAGAAGGGAAAAGAGACTGTAATTTATTGAGCACTGTGTACCAGTGGCAAAGATTTTCTCCTTGACTAAACTCTAGCCAGGCTCACCAGAGTCCTCTTCTCCATTAGGCCTTAACCTTGGCCTATAAGGAGTTGAATAAACACTAAAATAGTTTCTAACAGTTCAAGTCTGCATCCCTAGAATGACTCTAATCTCACATTATAGTAAAAGTCACTGCTGCCAAAAGAATTGACTGTCTCAGCCAATATCTGAAGATAGAACCCATTTCCCAGCCTCTGTAAAAGGGCAGGAGCCTACCTTCATAACAGTCTGTTTGCTAACCAGATGGTTGTCATTTAGACCAACTCTACTCTTCCAGTTCTTTGTAGAGTTTCATTTCCCTGACTCTGCAAAGCCCCAGCTTACTCTGCTCCTGACTCCCTCATCCTCCCTTTAAAACTCACAGTCACCTCTGTAGAAATTGAAGTTGACCAAGGTCAGTTCACACTGGATCTTTTTCTCTATTGTGAAGGTACATTACTGAATAAAATTTATCTTTACCACTTTAATTAGTGTTAGGCTTTGTTTATGTTTGACACTAGACGCTCTTTTATGTAGGAGACCTCTACAAAGTGCCATCATTTTTGCAGATGAAGGAATTGAGATTCTGACAGGTTAAGTGACTTGTGACAGTGAGGCAGCTGGTGTCAGGACAAGATTCTAACTGCGACCTGTCTCATTCCAGAGCACATACTCTCTTTAGGGCTCACTTCATGTACGTGCAAACTGCATGGTTGTCCAGGGCCACATGCTTTCCTGTAGCTGCCTCAAAAGTCTTAATTTTTGAGTAAGGGACTCCACATTTTCATTTTGTATCCTCATTTCACTTCTACAGCAAACATTTCAAACTCAAAGCTAGAAATTCTGATAAACTTTTATTAAGAAAGGGTAAATGTCATGTGATCCTCACTATAAATGGGGCAAGAAGGGGAATAGTATAAAGCTGCTATCCGGAATAGTTCAGTTAAGTGTTTGTAGAGATTTCTGCACTAATAAAGATTTGATTTCTTTTTAAATTCTGTTTAGGTTTCTGACCAAATGACTGTGCTAATTTTGTTTTGTTTCCTAATATTTTGTTTTAATTTCTTCTGGTTACATTAAGAACAAGCACCTCTATAAGAGGCTCATCTTTCTCTTTCTATAAAAGCAATGTGTCATTTTCTTGATTATAAAAGTAATACATGTTCCTTGCAAAAATATGAAGAAAACAAAAATTACCCATAATTAAACAAGTGAAGAAAACATTTTGGTATACAAAATTTTAAAGGAATTATATAGATATAGGTATATATTTTGATATTTACTGATGTCTGTCTATTGATTGGTTGATTGATGCATTGATCTATCATCTATCTATATGGAATCACAGAATTAATATTTTGAATCTGGATCCTGTGGTTTTTGTTTTTTCATTAATTTTATCCTAAGGATTTCTCTTATGGAAAAAATGATTCTTTTACAGTCTCTTCATTGTAAAAAATTTAGATCTGTTCTCTTCTTTTTACACCTTGTTTTTTGTCATTGACTCTAATCAAGGAGATCATGATGCAAGGAGCAGGTATCAACTAATTTAGGATGATTAATGGGGAACACATTGCATATTCAAAACTACTTATTGCAAGTCTATGAATCAGGAGGGTTTTCTGTACTTAGAAGACATAAATATAGAACAGATCATTCTATATTGTTCTATATATACCAGACAAAAATTACTGAAACAGGCCAGTAGAATTAAATGAAAAAGGAGAGGGAAAATACTATTTGCAGAATCTTTCCAAATGTCAACCTCTTTAAAAATCAAGAAGCTAATTATTTACTGCACAGACAAGTCACCAAGGCAGAAAAAAAACATGGGCTGTCTTGGGGTTTGATTATTTCCCCCAAGCAGTGATTATATGCATCAGCATCCTATTCACTTACATGCTAATTAGGGGCTTTATCTTCATTGAAGAATCTGCTTCCTTTATTTAATTCAGCAAAATCAGCTTAAATCAGAAGTTTGCTACTTAGGAAACCTTTATTCTCTTTTTATCAGACATCCTGCTTGATCTCAGTCCCTGTCTCAGAAGAAAACATAATGTACTCTTCCACTTTAAACACAGAAGGGATTTCCTTAGATAACCTCAGAACATAATTACCTGGTTCAGTTGAACAATCTGCAACTAATTCCTGTGATTTTCCCTGATGTGACTCCCTTTTCCTTCCATGTTTCAGAGGTCTCTATTTTCACTCTTTTGAATTCTCGATGATCTCTATTTTGTTTACTGTGGGAACTTGCTTTGAAAGTGATTATTGACTTTGCCATCAACGTGGTTTGATTAAATAATTTGGTAATTTAAATGAAACTTAAACTAGGCAGAAAAAGAACAAGAAGTTTGTTTGTGCTGAATAATTACCTCTCACTTATTTGAAAGGTAGAGATTACGGAATGCTCAATTCTGCTTCTCACTGGTGGGAACGGGCTATGATAAAGCTTAGAAATGGGAAACAGTGGTGTCCTTTACAAATATCTCCTCCTGTTTGGCTGCTTGCCTTTTTGTTTTATTGATGGTTTCTTTTGCTGTGCAGAGGCATTTTAGTTTGATGTAGTCCATGCATTTATTTTTGCTTTTACTTTCCTTGCCTTTGGGGTCAAGTTCACAAAAACCTCTCTGAGACCAAAGTCTACAAGTTTATTGCCTGTATTTTTTCCTATATATTTTATTGTTTCAGGTCTTATATGCAAGTCTTTAATCTATTGTGAGCTAATTTTTGTGTATGGTGTCAGACAGCAATCTAGTTTCATTCTTTTGGATGTGGCTTTCTCATTTTTCCAAAACTATTAAAGACGCTTTCCTTAATTTGTTGTATGTTTTTGGCTACTTTGTCAAAAAGTAGCTGCCCATATATATGCAAATGATACCTCCAATAGGGGCTAATATCCCAAATGTACAAAGAACTCATTATAATTCAAAAGCAACAACAGAAAAACCAAACAATCTCATTAAAAAATGGGCAGAGGGCCTAAATAGACACTTTTCCAAGGATGATATACAGATGGCCAACAGATATATATAAAAATATTTCCATCACTAGTTTTAAGGGAGATGCAAATCAAAACTACAATAAGATACAACCTCACACTTGTTAGAATGGCTACTATCAGCAAGACATGAAATAAGTGTTAGAGAAGATGTGGAGAAAAGGGAACACTTTCAACACTGCTGGTGAGAATGTAAATTGGTGCAGCCACTATGGAAAACAATATGGAGGTTCCTCGAAAAATTAAGAATAGAGTTACCATATGATCTAGCAATTTTTCTTCTGAGTTGTCTACTTCAAAATTTGAAAATACTTATTTGCAAAGATATGCGTACCCCTATGTTCATTGCAGCATTTTCACAAGAGCCAAGACATGGAAACAACCTAAGTGTCCTTTGATGGATGGTTGATTAAAGAAGAGATGGTACATATATGCAATGGAATACTACTCAGCAATAAAAAGATAAAATATTGTCATTTGTGACAACATAGATGGATCTTGAGAATATTATGCTAAGTGAAATAAGTCAGGTGGAAAAGGATAAAAACCGTATGGTTTCACTCATAGGTGGGATACAAAACAAAAAGCAACAAATGAACAAATAAAACAATCAAACAAAATACAAACTCATAATACAGAGAACAGAATGGTAGTCACCAGAGGGGAAGGGGATGGGAGAAGTATGAAGAAGATAAAGAGGGTCAAATATATGGTAATGGGAGACTAGATTTTGGGTGATGGGCACTCAATAGAATATACATATGTCATATTATAAAGATGTACACTGGAGATATGTAATGTTATTATTAACCAATGTTACTCCAGTAAATATAATTTAAAAAATATTTTAAAAATGGGAAACAGTGCAGGAGTAGTATGTGGTATGATGCGAGAGAGGTGGGGAAGGACTTGGATCAAGCTTTAGGAAAAGAAGACTGAGTGGGCAGCCCAAAGAGCACTGGATTTTGAAACAGATTCAGTTTTCCAATTATTAAATCTGGTTTGCATTGAATCATTCTATTGTTCTCTTGGTCTCAGTTCTTAAAAGGAAAGACCAAATAATCAAGTATGAATAAAGTTGTTATCTAAACTGTAAAGTGTTAAATAAAAATGGCTTTATTATTCATCAACTCAGTTAACTAAGTTAATTAATAAATTAATCATTCATTAATATAAGCATTTAATGCTATAAAAATTTTCCTATAAGCACGACATTAGCTGTGTCCCACAAATTCTGATATGCTATGTTTTCATTTTCATAGCATCAAAATGATTTTTAAATTTCCACTGTAATGTTTTCTTTGATCTATGGGTTATTTAATAGTGTAGTTTTTTTGAAATACAATTGACATATAACATTGTGTAATTTTAAGCTGTACAACATAGTGATTACATATATGCATATTTTGTGAAATAATTACCACAACGAGGTTAGTTAGTGTATCTATCACCTCTCATAGTTATTTTCTGCATGTGTGGTGGGAACTTTTAAAATCTACTCTCCTAGCAGCTTTCAAATATATGATACATTACTGTTAACTATAGTTACCATACTGTACTTTATACCCCTGAAATTCATTCATCTTATAACTAGAAGTTTGTACCCTTTGACCACCTTTACCCATTCCTCCCTCACTCCCTACTTCTGACAATCATCGATCTACAATTTGTTTCTATGTCTGTTTGTAAAAGTTCCACTTATTCAGTGAGATCATACAGTATTTGTCTTTCTCTATCTGACTTATTTCACTTAGCGTAATGCCTTCAAGTTTTATCTATGTTGTTGTAAATGGTAGGATTTCCTATTTTTTAATCGCTGAATAATATTACATTGTGTGTGTGTGTGTGTGTGTGTGTGTGTGTGTGTGTGTGTGTGTGTGTGAGATTGCTTCTTATCCAATCACCCAATCATAGACATTTAGGTTGTTTTCATGCCTTGGCTATTGTAAATTTTTAAGACATCTGGTCCTGAACTTTTGTTTGTTGGGAGGATTATGACTATTGATTCACTCTCCTTACTAGTAATTAGTCTGTTCAGATTTTCTTTTCCTCATGATTCAGTCTTGTAGGTTGTATGTTTCTAAGAATTTATCCATTTCTTCTAGGTTGTCTAATTTGTTGGTGAATGTTAGTAGTCTCTTTGATCCTCTATATTTCTATCTTATCAGTTTTAACAGTTGTAATGTGTTTCTTTTTTTTCACTTATAATTTTATTTATTTGAGTCCTCGACCTTCTCTTCTCAGTTAGTCTAGGTAGTTAATCAATTTTGTATTTTCAAAGAATCAACTCAATTTTGCTAATCTTTCCTATTGTGTATTTAGTCTGTATCTCATTTATTTCCACCCTGATCTGTTATTTTTCTTTTGCTAATTTTAGGCTTAGTTTCTTGAGTTGTAAAGTTAGGTTGTTTGGGCTCTTTCTCTCTTTTTAATATAGGCATTTATTGCTATGAACTTTCTTTTTAGAACTGCCTTTACTACATCCCATGTTTTGGTATGTTATGTTTCCATTTGTCTCAAGATCATTTTCAATTTCTTTTTTAATTTCTTTCTTGATCTATTGGTTGTTCAGGAGCATGTTGTTTAATCTCCACATATTTGTAATTTTCCAGTTTATTTTGTAATTGATGTCCAGTATTATACCATTGTTTGTAAAGATGGTTGGTATAATTTCAGTCTTCTTTAATTTATTAAGACTTGTTTTGTGGCCTACCATATCTACCCTGGAGGATGTTCCTGTGAAGAATGTGTATTCTTCTGTTATTGTCAAATAGAATGTTCTGTATATCTATTAGGTTCATTTGAGCTCTAGCATTCAAATCCACTGTTTTCTTACTGATTCTGTGTCTGGGAATGATCTATCCATTGTTGAGTGGAGTAGTAAAGTCCCCTACTACTATTGTATTGGTGTCTATTTCTCACTTTAGATCTGTTAGTATCATGTGCTCTTTCTCATATGTGCTTACATCCTCGCTCACTCTTGCGCACTTTCTCTCTCTCTGTCTTTCTCTCTCTCTCCAAGATATTGATTTTTAATTCGACAAGTTATAATTAAATGTTTCTGGTATAAAATACAACCAACAGTAAAGTGAAAGGCTCCTTTGCCAATTATATTACTTCTTGGAGTTGAATGTTTATATCCTTTGCTTGCCTGCTATTGAAAAATTTTTATTTATGTATATGAATTCCTCATATATTTGTACTATTAGTTATGTGTCTTTGAAATATTTTGCATGTATTTGTGCCAATAATTTCCTCATTTTTAATTGTATGTGTGTGCTTTATAAATAGTGAATTTTTAAAGCATTGATGATGTCAATATATAGATTTTCTTTATACCTTCTACATTTAGTATCTTTTCTTTTTCTGGAAAAGTCTCTACTACTCCGAAGTTATGAATGTATTCTTTTTTTTTTTAATTGCTCTTTTGGATTTAGTTTCTCTACATTCTAAAAATTAGGTTACACATTTACATCCTGAAACAAATAATGTAAAATATATAATTATAAATATAAACATATAATTATATTTATATAAAATACATGTACCAAAAGTCTTATTCCCAGCTCTGACTTTATTCTCTCAATTTCTCTCCTTGCCATTGTATATAACTGTTAAATTTATTTATTCTTTCAGTGTTTTCTAATACGAATATATAAAAATACAAATAAATAAATATCAAATATATATCTGTAACTGCTTATATCTGTATAAATGAACATATATAAATGTATATATAAATGCATACATATATATCCTCCTTTAATACACAAAAGAATGCTTTAACACTTTAATATACCAATACACATGGAATTTTAAAAGAAATTTGATGTAGAAATTTAACTTTTTTCCCTAAGTAAATGTTTGACTCAATTTCTTTCTCTGTCTCTTTCCTAACTGTTCTGAGGTACCACCTGAGAGTCTCATACTTGCCTCGCCTTCTGGAAAGAGTATTATAAATTTTCTTTTGGGAAACCACTTCTGACCCAACATCAGCCTTATGATTTTTGTAAATTGAATCCATGCTTAGGATCGAGGATAGGTTCATGAACTTTAGCAGCTTTACCATAATGGCCATATTAGGTTTATATATGCATTCTGAGTCAATTAGAATGAAACTTGAAACTTTTGCTTAGAATGCCAAAACTGAGACGATCTCTTTTATGCTAGATATAAAAGAAAGCCCTCTCACACCTATGAGAGGACCCTCTCACATCTATCGAATCAAGCCAACATCATGTAAAACAGAGCAGACCAAAGGAAGATACAGCATCGTTGGAGATGATTTTGAAGCCTTTGGATTAAGCCCTCCCCAAAGCCTGTATTTCACTGTCCCTCAGATTTCTCAGTTACATGAGCCAACAAATTTCTTTTCATTTTTAAGTTAATATAAATTAGATTTTCTACTACTTGCAGCTGAAATAATCAAAATGGACATAGCTATTTTTTATCTTACAATAAATATATACATATACCTGAACGTGTTTTGGTACTCATTTCCGTTCTTGTAAGCAGTGTGTCTGTTCTTGTGCCAACATTATAATGTTTAATTTCTTTATACTCTGTGTTAGGAAACTCTGTTACTCAGTCCCATGTTTTTTGTTTTTTGTTTTTTTTAAATTAAATTTATTTTTAATTTTAATTTTTCAATTAGAGTTGACATTAAATACTAGTCCCATGTTTTTTAATGCAGATGCCTCAGTTCTCTCTCTTCATGCTCACTCACTCACTGAGAAAACAAAGCTCTTACCTCTGTGTCTGGGGCCTGCAGGGCCTGCAAGCATGTGTATTCCCTCTCTGCTCCTTTCCTGGGATAAGTGTCTTGGCAATACTTCCCTAATTTATAGGAGACACCTCCCTTTCCCCAGCTGTTCTGCCTGTGCCCTGGTGGTAAGTTAAATTTGAGGGAGGAAAGAGAAAGCCCGCACTGCATTCTCCATGCTGGCTTTATTGCAGTGTGGGAAATTGTATTTTAATTCTTAACCAGGTTATGAATTTATTCACAATTGTTTCACAATCAGGAGACAATTGTGTGTGTGAAGGTGTGTTGAAAACCTACAATGGTATATTTTGATACCTGGTAGAAAAAGTGTCTCTTGTTCTTTTTTTTTTTTTTTCTCCTAGTTGTTTCTCAAAACTTCTTGGCTCTTATTACACATTTCTTCTTTTAGATAAATTTTCAGGTTAACTTTTCAGAACTGATGAAAACTCCTCTGGCCTTCGATTGGGATTATGTTAAATTTATAGAATAACAATGAAGAACAGGTCTTTTTTAAAAAAAGAGCTTTTCTATTTAAGAGCTTGGGATACTGTCAGAATGGCCATCATCAATAAATCAACAAACAGCAAATATTGGCGACGGTGTGGAGAAAAGAGAAGTCTCATGCACTGTTGTTGAGACTGCAAATTACTAAAACCACTATAGAAAACAGTTTGGATATTCCTGAAAAAATTAAAAATAGAACTACCTTCTGACCCAGCAATTCCACTTCTATTTATCCAAAAAGAAAAAAGAAAAAAGAAAATCACTAATTGAAAAAGATCTATGCACTCCTAATGTTCATGGCAGTGCTTTTTACAATAGCCAAGATATGGAAGCAACCTAAGTGCCCATCGATAGACAAATAGATAGAGAGGTGGTATGTATAAACAATGGAATATTCTTCAGCCATAAAAAATAAAATTTTACCATTTGCAACAACATGGATGAAACTAGAGGGTATTATGCTAAGTGAAATAAGTCTGTCAGAGGAAGACAAATACCATATAATTTCACTTATATGCGGAATCCAAAGGAAAAAAATAAATGAACAAACAAAACAAAAACAGTCTCATACAATATGATGGCTAGGTGGCAGGCCAAGGGAGGGAGGGAGCAATTGGGGGGATCGTTTTATGAACTACATAGACGTCTAACCAATGTACTGTATACTTAAAACTAATTTAAATAATAAAAAAAAAGTCTCATACAAAGAACGAACTGGTAATTACTAAATGGGAGGGGTGGTAAAAAAGGTGATGGGATTAAGAATTATAAATTGATAGTTACAAAATAGTCATGGGGATGTAAAGTATAGGCAGAGGGAGTATAGTCAATAATATTGTGATAGCTATGTATCGTGCCATATGGATACTAGATTAACTAGGGGATCATTTCATAAATTATATAAATGTCTAACCACTATGCTGTACACCTGAAACTAATATAAAATAATATTGTATGTCAAATCTAATTGAAAAATAAAAATTAAACACACACACACACACACACACACACACACACACAAATTCTGGGGGCCAGGCACTGTGCGGTGTGCAAGGAATGCAGGGTACAGCAAAACATTGTCTCTGCATAAAAAGAACCTCCAGTGGTGTAGGGAAGAAGGATACACATTATGCGTAATCTCCTGAGACTCTGCTTTAGCTATGAAGTGTTCTAAAGCAAGACAAGCTATCTGAGGATGGATGCTCAGGAAACACCATTAGTTCCAGTGACTGATGGATGAATGAAGCAAAGAACAAGCATAAAAGTGGCACTTGAGTACATGACCTTAGTTCATAACCATGTTTAGTGTACCTTTTTTCTAGCTTTGACGTAACACAGTAAGAGAGGCAGGGTAAACTCTGAAAGTTAGTAGCAAAGTCCCCAGCGTCACATACACTTGTAAATTTTAGATACAATTTCTTGGTGGGGGAGAGGAGTCATATCATATTCATTTATCATTGAGTTTTGAATGAAATGTATTTAATTCAACTTAGCAATTGTGATTTAATTTTGTACTTTTGGGTTAATCCAAAGAAACATATACATGACAGAAATGCATTGCTATTTAAGATAATTTAAGAACAATCTATTTAAAAATGTTCATTGCCTCTTTAACCCCAATCCAAATATCAAAGGAAAGGAGGATATAAAAGCAGTAATTAAAAAAAACAAACAAACTGCTGAACTTAAAAAAAATCAAACTGAAACAATTTTTTTTTAAAGAAACAGCAGTTGCTTATGATTTCTAGTTTGGACATAATACATGTCAGGAAGAAGAGACAGATTCCTTATCTCAACTCAGAGAACTATATATTCAGTGCCAAGAACCTACAATACTGTAAAATAACTGACATAGCTATAGGTAATGCAAAATCCTTTACTCTTCCTGAGAACTCTACATGCACAAAACATCCTTCTCTGAATTCACTTCTTTTAACAGCTATTACATGAATACCTCATTGTCTGAAACAAGGCTGTCCTATCAGCTGCCATGTCCCTAAGCCCTACATGTATCACCTTTTCACATTCTGAAGGTGCAGGAAGAGGGTCCTTCCTGTTGGTAGGAGTGGATAGGAGATATTTCATATGTCTTTGAAAATTTTAATGTTGACCATTGCATTTCCTTTAGCTCTTTTTTAGTCACAAAGACCAGAGAATGTGCTCCCATACTTGCTCAGATAAAACCTGTGAAGTGCCAGTAGTACTTCTCTTTAGCCAGCAGAGGGAACAGAGGAACAGAGCTTTGTAGACCAAGTAATGCACTGCTTATCTTTACAACAAAAAATAGACCCCAAAACTAGGTTTTCCTTAGAAAAATAGTAAATAGAAAAATAACATTTTTAAGAATGATATTTACCAAGGCTTTTAATATAACAATATATCTAATTTGGCACTTGATGTTTTTGATTTAAAGACTTTCAGATATACCCAAACATGGTCCGAGATGAAGTGGAATAAAACAGAATAAACAGTTCATACTGGCCATTATTCAAATTTTATTCAATTCTTAAATTAATTCAGAGTTTATAACTCTCAGAAAGGAAAAGATGCATGGATTTTGTTCTAGCAGTTTGCTTTTAGTTAACATTCTATTCACATTCTGATAATTAAAAAAAATGCACTTGATTTTTTTCACACTCTTGTCCCTGAAACGTAAAGAAAATGAAAGAAAATTACATAAGCTTTTCTAAAAGCAACCCAACACACGTATTTGTTTTTAAATTGCCTTGCTAAAACACAGCACCACTTGATTACAATTGCCTCTTTGCTGAAGCAAAACACACACTGTGCTTAGATTCTCCTTCAGCCTGAACCACTTTTGAAAGGAAAGAAAGAGCCCGGTGGTGAGGAATGTAATTCACAATTTAGCCTTTTTATAAGCTCTGACACTCCCATTAGGTTTAAATGGAATCACACAGTGAATTTTCTATAAGCTAAATTTGCTAGGGAAAACTGTTTGGAAGATGTCTGCCTTCTAGCAGGAGCATAGGAGTCCAGTGCGATCTACAGAGAATATACATTTTCCTTGATCCATCTCTTGCTCACTTCCCTTCTTCCCAATTTACTTGTTCCCTTTGACCAAAAATGGATGACAATGCCCTCTACCTCACCATTATGAATAAAAGGATTTGGGGGTTTCTTTCTGGAAGGATGAAATGTTTTCACATTAGATTATGGTGACGGTTACACAACATTGTGAATGAATATACTAAAAACTAGTGAACAGTAGATTTTAATGGGTAAATTGTATGATATGTGAATTATTTCTCAGTAAAGCTGTTAAAAAAAGGGGGGAGGGGATTTCTCTCTTCAACTACAACAGTAATGAATTTTGATAGCGATGTTAACCTTAACCTCTCTTTCTTTACAACTAAATGAGAGTTAAAGTGACTCATTTGGCCGTTGCATTCCATTAGCTTTTCATTTTGTTATGCTTCCATGTGGGGTGTGTGTGTGTGTGTGTGTGCGCGCGTGTATGTGTATTTGATTTTCTTTTTACATTTTAATTTTAGTGCTCTGTTCTGATGAAAAGTTAGCCTCGTTTTTGTTTCTTTGTTCTAAAAGACTTGAAAATATGTGCTATACAATCAAAGAATCCAACATCTTGTATTTGTCTTGTTTTTAAATTTTATTTATTAATTTATGCCATTTGTTATGTGTCTATATGTAAAACGAGTTCAGAGATCATTTCCTGTCTCATCAAAATGAGCTCATCATACGATGCAACAGCAAAATATTTTAAAGCAATTTTGGGGAGGGGGCGCGACACGCATGCGCGGCCGGAAAGCTGGGTGGGAGGAAGCGAGTGCGTTTTCCTCTTAGACAGGGCCATTTTGTGGTCAGAGCCGCTGTAGCCACTGGAAGTGTGGAGAGTAGGTGGTGGGAATGGGAAGCCGGGGACGGCGGAGACTCTGGCAGGGTCTAGCTGCTCCGTTTCTGGCATGCCGCTCTCGGTCCGGACGCCTCTGAGGCAAGAAAGCGGAGGCTCAGCTATCTGCAGGTGATCGACCTGTGGACAGAATCTCGAAAGGAAGGGTTTGCCTTTGTGTGTTGGGAAGTTGTTACAAGGAACTGTGTGCCCTGGAGCGCTTGATGATGTTAAAATGTCCCATGGTTATTATAATGTTCAGAGGAAGCAAAAATGCTAACTGACTTTAGATACCCCTCTTTACTACTTGGCTATCTACAGAATTTTTTTTTTTTTAGTTCCCAATGCCAGAGGAAGGTCTTTTCCAACTTAATGAAACAATCACCAGGTAAAAGCCAAGAGAGAGTCCCTGGAGCTACTAGTCCTGAAACTATTTCTGTCCTCACTATATTCACTCTTGGAATCTCTTGCTCTAGAACTCCAGCCTCTATCAAGCTCAGAACTGATCCAAGTCCAACTCTAATGAATCTAATTATCATTAATCCTAACTTACGCTGTTCCAAAAATTAAATCCCCACCCTTTAATTCTTTTTTTCCCTTTCCTGGGTTTTTTAGGGAGAGCATTTAAGTCTTGGAATGTTAAATAATATATATATTTAATATATTAGAAGATTTCTCTTACATCCAGAAAAGGAGTATGTGTGTATATACATAGGCACGCACATATATATATACACAGGTACACATATATATGTATACATATGTGCATGTACCTATGTATATACACACACATAGACTTTCTGGACATAAGAGAAATCTAATATATTAATATATACATATGTACACATATACACATATACACACACAAATATGTATATATATGGCTATGGTGGTTACTCTCAAGCCATTTAATTCCCACAGTGTAGATTCGTGAAATAAAAACTGACTGTAGAATTAAGTTTAATAAACCAATTAGGAAAACAAATCATTTGTTATAAATATTGTGGACAGGCATTCTCCTAATTATTATTATGTCAGGTCCCCAAAGCTCATTATTAAGTTAGTTGTTTAGAGCCCTGTCCCAGAGATACGATATTTTGGGGGGAAATTCCGGTTAGATTCTAGGTTCCCTAGAGGATTACTTAACCAACGATGAAACAGTTGTAGTAGCGACAGTACTGGAGATCAGGATCCTGGAGATGTGGGAAAAGAAAATTGTCTCCTCTTTTTCTTTGAGTTGTGTCATTTGAGAGAATATTTTAAAATAAAGAGTTTGTTTTTGACATCTTTCAAACTCTGTGCATTTCTTTAATTTACTTTTATCCCTTTACTATTACTTAGGAAGTCTCTCTCCTTAGAGTCCCAGGATCCTTCCTCTTCCTGTCTTGTCGTACCAGTCAACCCCACTATTCTCCTTGTCCAGCCTGGCTCTTTCTTCAAAAATCTCTGCTATAAATAAATTTTCTTTTAAAAAAAAAAAAAAAAAAAAAAAAAGCTCTTTTCACTTCATGCAGGTGATTTCATCCAAAGGTTATGAAATTAGCTGTGAGTTTTTCACAGATGCCCTTTATCAGGTTGAGGAAGCTTCTTTCTATTCCCAATTTATTGAGTGTTACAATAAAAGGCTGTTGGATTTTGCCAAATATTTTTCTGTCTATTGAAATGTTGTGATTTTTTTTTTTTTTTTTTTTGCTTTTTAGTCTATTATATACTGTATCATATTATTTAATTTTTGGATGTTAAACCAACCTTGCATTCCTAGAAAAAATCCCTCTAGGTCAAGGTGTATCACCCTTTTTATTTGTTGCTGGATTTGGTTTGTTAGTGTTTTGCTGAGGATTTTTACATCTATATTCATACAGGATAATCAGACCACAGTTTTCTTTTCCTGTCATATCTTTGCCTGGTTTGGTATTAGCAGAATGTTGGCCTCATAGGATGAGTTAAAAAAATACTTCCTCCTCTTCTATCATTTGAGGAGTTTATAAGTGATTGATATAATTTTTTCACAAAATGTTTGTTAGAATTCACCAGTGAAGCTATCTGGGCCTAGGATTTTCTTTATAGGAAGTTTTAAAATGATTAGTTCAATTTTTATAGATTTATTTCATTTTCTATATTTTCTTTAGTCACGTTCAGTAGTTTATATTTTTACAGGAATTTTCCCATTTCGTCTAAGTCAGCAATCCTCAATCTTTTTGGTACCAGGGACTGGTGCTCTTATGAGAATCTAATGCTTGATGATCTGAGGTGGAGATGAGGTGGTGATATTAGTGTTGGGGAGTGGCTGCAAATACAGATGAAGCTTCACTCACTTGCCTGCCATTCACTTCCTGCTGTGCGGCCTGATTCCTAACAGGCTGTGAATCAGAACCAATCTGTGGCCTGGGAGATCAGGATCCCTGATCTAAGATGTCTAATTTGTTAGGATACATTATTTATAATATTTCTTTATAGCCCTTTTTATTTTTGTAAAATCAGTAGTGATGTTCAGTTTTTCATTCTTAATTTGGCAATTTGAGTTTTTTCTCTTTTCATGCTTAGTTAAGAATTTTTATTATTTCCTTGTATTTGTTTGGAGTTTAGTTTGCTCTTCCCTTTTCAGTGTTTTAAGGTAGAAGTTTACATTATAGATTTAAGATATTTCTTCTTTTTTAATATAGGCATTTACAGCTATACATTTTTCTCTGAACATTGCTTTAGCTGTATCCTATAAACTTTGGTATAATTAATTTTAATTCTTTTCTAATTTATATTATTTTTTTCTTGACCCATTAACTATGTAGGATGTGTTGTTTAATTTCCACATATTTGTGAATTCCCCAAATTTCCTTCTGTTGTTGATTTCTAATTAAATTCCATTATGATCAGCGAAAATAGTTTTCATAATTGTAGTCCTCTAAATTTGCTAAAGCTTGTTTTATGGCCTACCATATGGTCTATCTCTGAGTATGTTTCATGCACACTTCATGAAAATGTTTATTCTGTTGCTGTTGGGAGGAGTGTTTGATAGATATGTTAGGTTTAGTTGGTTTATACTGTTGATAAAGTCTTTGATTTTCTTAATTATCTTCTATTTAGTTATTCTATCCATTATTGAAAATAGAGTACTGAAGTCATCAACTATTACTGTTGAACTGTTCATTTTTCCCTTTAATTCTGTCAGTTTTGTTTTGTCAGTTTTGTTAGAATTTTAAGAGTCTGTTGTTAGGTGCATATGTGTTGGTAATTGTTATAGTCTTCCTGTGGACTGACTTTTTAATCATTATAAAATACCCATAATTATCTCTAGCAACATTTTTTGTTTGAAAGTCTATTTAGTCTTAGATCTATATAGCCACTCCAGCTTTCTTAACGTTGCAAGGCATATCTTTTCCCATAATTTGTCTTCAACCTATTTGTATCTTTGAACCTAAAGTGTATCTCTCGTACACAGCATATAGTTGGATCTCTTTCATCCAATCTGATAATTTCTGCCTTTTGACTGCATTGTTTATATTAAATATAATTTTAACATTTGGATGTTTAGCTGCTATTTTTTCATTTTCTATGTCTCATATTTGCTTTATTACTTGTTTTTCCTTTATAGCTTTCTTTGTATTAAGTGGATATTTTCAAGTATATATTATTTCTTTTAATAATTTTTATTTCTATATGTACATTTGTATTATATCTTTGCTGATCTAGTGTTTATAATGTACATTTTAACTTATCAAACTCTACTTCAGATTTTTTCAAAAGTAATTGCAGTAAAATAAAAGAAAATACTATATATACCTCTATGCTCTTCGTCTTTCTTTGGTGCTATTATTTTATATATTTTGGGTTATATGTATTACAAATGAAACAATATATTGTTACAATTATTATTTTATATAATCTCTGATTTTAAAGAAACAGAGGAAAGAAGAGTAAGTATATATTCAAATAGTGTGTTATATTAACCTTCTTTTATACCATTTCTGATTCTCTTCATATTTTTCCTGTAGATTTGAACTACCACTGATGTCATTTTATTACTTCACCGAAGCTTTGTTCTTATCTGACTTCTCTATGCTTTTATTGTCAAATGTATTAAATTTTTACATGTTATAAATCCACGATATGCATATTGTTTAATTCAATTGCTCTTAAATCAGTTTAGAGAAGAAAAGGGAACAAATATTCAATTATACTGTCTTTTATATTTACCTACATAATTACCTTTATTAGCACTCTTTTTTTTCCCCTATGGATTCAGATTTTTCTCTGATGTAATCTGCTTTCAGCCTGAAGAACTTTCTTTAGTATTTCTTATAAGTTAGGTCACAAACAGCTTTTGTTTTTCTGGGACTGTTTTTATTTTCATCCTAGTTTTTCAAAGATAATTTTGCTAGATAAATATTCATGATTGACAATTTTAAAAATTATAATGTTAATCTTACTGAGGTTCCCTTGTATGTGATGAATCATTTATCTTTTATTGTTATCAAGATTTTCTCTTTGTCTTTCAACATTTTGACAATTATGTGTCTAGGCATGTATATATGTGTTTCTCTTACTTAGAGTTTACTGAGCTCCTTAGATATGTAAATTAATGCTTTTCATCAAAATTAAAAAGTTTTCAGATATTATTTCCTTCAATTTTTTTTTATTTCTCTTTCTCTTTCATCTTTCCTTCTCGTACTCCTATGTACATAAATTGACATGCTGAATAATGTACATAATATCTATTGATATATCTTAAATTTCAGTGATTCTTTTTCTGTTACTTCAAATCTCCTACTGAGTCTCTTCGGTCATTCTTTCATTTATGTTATTGTACTTTTCAAGTCAAGAATTTCCATTTGGAACTTATTTATAATTTCTCCTTTTATTGATATTTTTTTGAGACATAGTCATCATACCTTTTCTGTAATTCTTTAGACATGATCTCCTTTATTTCATTGAATATATTTATAATGATTGCTTTAAAGTAATTCTCTGCTAAGTCAGTTTTCTGGGAACCTTCAAAAACAGTTTCTATTCCCTGGTTATAGGTGTGTTATGGGCTGAATTGTTTTCTTCTTAAAATTCATGTGTTGAATTCCTAACACTTAGTACTTCAGAATATGACTATATTTAGAGAGAGGGCCTTTAAAGAGGTAATTAAAGTAAAATGAGGTCATATGGATGTGCCCTCGTCCAATATGACTGGTGTCCTTATAAAAAGCAATTGGGATAGATAGACACACATAGAGGGAAAATCACATAAAGACAGTGAAGGGAGATGACCAGCTACAGGTTAAGGAGAGAGGTCTTGAGAGAAACTAACTCTGTTGATACCTTGATCTTGGAACTTCAGGCCTCCAGAATTTTAAGAAAATAAATTGCTGTTGTTTAGCCTAGCAAGCTAACACAGAGTTACACTTTTCTGTTTCTTTACACGTCTTTTAATTTTTGGTGAAAACTTGACATTCTGAATAATAGGTTGTAGCATCTCTCTATCTGACTGCCCTCTTCTCCACTGTTTTTATTGTTTTCTCATTTATGTATATATTTAATGACTTGAAATCTCTTTCCCCCAACCCACAATACATGTATGCAATAGCTTCTTGTTTTCTGCTTCAGCCTGGCTACCGAGAGATTTCTCCTGGGACAGCATAAGCCACTTATTGGTCAAAGGTCGTGCTTCTGCTCTGTCAACCAGTTATTTCTTATGAGTTGCATCTGGGTCAACATATATTTTTGTTCAGCAAGTTTCGGGTAAAACTCGTAGTACCAGTGAGGCTTCTGCCCTCTGTTTATTGATCTGTGTGTAGTTAATGGGATGTTTTCAAGTCTGCCACATCTAGCTCTTGATTGTTCCCAAATGAGTGCAGCTTACTTAGCACTTGTACCCAGGCCTCCTGACCACCATGCTCTCAGGAGGGCTCTTCTTGGCTACCTCTTTCCACTGTTTCTCTCTGTTAAACTTCTGATTGTTCTGCCATTTTGCTTGTTCCTGCTTGTATCATGGAGCTATATGTGCCTTCTTAATTGCTCTCTGCCAAGATTTCATTGCTTTTGACAATGTCCTTAGGTATGGAATTCTCCATGCTCTGTTCCAAATAAAGTCAGCTCCCTCAGGCAGTGCTATAGAGTTCATCATTCTTGAGACCATTCCTTCCCCTGGCAGAACCTCCAAAGCACCACACAAGAGCTGGGGCATAAGAAAATAGCTTCCTTTTCCCAGAGTGATGCCTGCCTCACCAGCAAATGGGGTGGCAGAATGGGCCTCTATCATCTGGCTTGCCTTTTGTTGTGTAGAACCTCAGCCTTACAAGTGGGCTGGAGTGAGATACTAGTCAGGGCACTTGCATTCTCAGTTTGCTTTACCTGGGGTAGAGCTTCTGTCCTACAAATGGGAGTTAAGTGGAAGAAAGGAGTCTTGGATCTCTTAGTCACACTTGCCTGGAATTGAGCTTTTGCAAAATGAGGCTGGATGAAATGAGAGAGTTGGCAGCCTGTACTTTTCAAGGTGAAAGTGTGGCCTCAGACTGGGAGCTCGGGGGAAGAGGGAGCCCAATTTTCTTGGTTGCACTTGCTGCATTAAAGTATCCAGAACATAGGGTAGGAGGGGGAGTCATAGTTGAAAAGCTACAGATGCTTGCCTTAAAGGAGATTTAGGAGATTTTCTCATTTTCTTGAATGAGTATTTCTTTATTTGCTCTATGTCCTTAGGACAGTTCCCTTTAAATGACTGTTTTGAAGAAATAAGTAATTGCCTGTTGAGAAGAGAATCTGCAGTGATCCTCACTCTTTTATTCTTTTCTTTTATACACACTATAAATGCAAATACAAATAGTGACTCCTTTTGGATAATCTTTTTTTTTCTTGACATAGATGGTAAATTCTATTTCTTTCGTACATGTTTTTTATATATCAATAACCTTTTTTTTCAGTATTAAATGATCAAGCCATTAATAATCAGTGCATTATAGGACAGAGGAAAGCTCATACCTTCTCAAATTGGTTTCTATTTAAATAGCATTTTATTGTTTCGCAATGATATTGAAATTATAATAGCATTTTGTGCTCATTGGAAAGTGGCTGGAATGTTCTTATCAATAAGGACATATAGTGAGAATAATTGCCTAAGGGTACACAGTGATTGGTGTCAGAGCTAGAATAGAATCCAGGGTTCCCAACTTCTAACCCTCACTCTTTTCATTAGAAAAAGTACTCTTCAAAAATCTGTTTATTTTATGTCTAGATGAGTAGCTTATCTACCCACAAAGACTTAGATCATTATTAAACTGGAAATTTTCTCTTTTCATATTTTAATCCAATAACGATATGATAAAACTTGTGCTTTTGATAAGATTTCCTGTGAAATGAGACACCATTTGGATATAAATATCCTCACTGGTGAAATTACTTGACATATGCACCTATTCTTTATTTGATACAATGACTGAATTTTAAGTATCTCTTTCAGGTAAAAAAAAAAAAAGCTACTGACAAAAAAAATCTTTTGGCAGCAGAGGGGGCTTGCTGAATTAATAAAAGCAAATGTTCTGAATTACAGTTCATGTTTAACTGAAGGATTCTCTTCAACACAATCACTATCTTGAAAATGAATATTTACCTTGACCGAAAACTAATGAAGATGAATTATAATGCTATTTTTAAGAGACCTTTAAAAACCATCAACTGTTTGAAAAACACCCATAAAATTAAGCCTTTGGTTGTTCATACTATGTTAGCAACTGTTAAAAAGAGCAGTGAGCTGCTACTATATATATCAGAGTGCTCAATTAATTGCTACAAGTCATCAGATGGCATCAATGACTGGTGAAAAGGCTGAAGCTAAAGCCTTCATCACAAAGGAAACAATCTAGACAATACAGGCTCTGTATGTAATCCATGTCATGACAGAATGCCAATATGAAAAGGAGAAGTTCACATCGCTCTTCACTTTTTGTAACCATTGTCCACAGCTTAATCTCGAAGTGAATCACTGAGAGATAACTGGTAATTCTAAAATCTGTAGTGTCAGTTGAGCAATGATAGACAGGTAAGAATGAGATCTGTACTCAAAGCAGCTAGGGAGGTCTGAAGATTTCTCCTGACAAAAGAGATAAAAAAAAAAAAAAAAAATGGCAGAGTAAATGGCCACCATTTTTACAGGTTCCGTTTCTTCCATATTCAAAGTACTCAGTTACGCAAGCAAATGTCTCATAACGTCTGCCTGTCTGCCTGCCTTCTCCCCGTTTTTAGTCTCTTTCTTTTTCCCTCCTTCTCTTACCCTATTCCCCAACTCCCTTTGTTTTTCTTTCATTTATTCATTCAACAAATATGTATTGAATGCCTATAATAGGCTGAGCACTTTGGTAGAAACTGGGAATACAGCAGAGAATAAGATAAACATGCTCCCCATTCTCAATGCTCACATTCTTACAGCAATGGCTGGAGAAAGTGCATACAGACAGCCAGTGAGTGAACAAACACAGGACAATTTCAGGTTATGGTGAGTGTTATGAAAGAAGTAAATAGGTCGATGTTAGAATGTGTCTATAACGGGTATGGTGAGATGGGGCGGAGACTGGGGCACTTTAGTTAGAGCCATTAAGGAAGGCTTTCTTGAAGAGATAAATCTGAGACCTGAGAGTGAGAAGGAATTGACCATGAGAACATTCCAGGTAAAAGAAACAGCGAGTTCAGAATCCCTGAAATTGAAGAAAAGATGGGTAGATTTTAATAGTATATACTCATAATTTGGGAGAGAAACATTCTGGCAGAAACATACCAAAAATGATATCTTAAGTAATGCTAACCTAATATTCCCAAATGATCCTAAGTGCCCAGTGGACAAAGCAGTTAGATATGTTGTTTCTCCTCTTTAATAACGAAGGAAATAAGTGGAGTCACTGGCTGAACAGATTATGACCTAAGAGTTCTGTGAATGACCACAGAATCTCATTAGACATTGCTCTGGGAATACAAAAAGTGAAGGTCACTCTCTCCCTCCCTTGGTGCCTTAGTCTAAGCACAACTTCTTACAGAGATTTTGTGAAAAATACCAACAGAATGCTATATATAAGGCAGATTTCTGATGACAATGTGTAGGATGATTTTGTCCCCCAAACGAATACTACCAACATGTAATATTATTGGAAAAAAAACCTTTGAATACTGTCTCTAAAAGTAATTATATCTCATAAACTATAAATAACTTAGAATTTTGAATTTTGGTGTGATTGAGGAAAGGAAGGTCACCCATGGTTTGGTCCCCAGATCTACAAACAATGACAGAATAGGGACTCTGGCTCACACGGTCCAAAAAGCTTTTGACTCCAGGCAGAGCCTGGGTCCAGGTTTACACCACCTGCTCATTTCGAAATAATGACCTTGAATTTTCAGACTGTCACTTTACTCAAGAAACATTTTAAAAGCATATACTTGTACCAGGCACCAGGAGACACAAAGACAAGTAAGTGTGTGAGAGGAGGTGACAGATAATTAAATAGATAATCATTATATAATTCAATGCATATATTTGAAATATGCTTAGGTCATCAGGAGAACAGTGAAAGGGCATCTAGCTCAGCCTAGCAGAGGGGCTGTGGGGTGGAAGGGGAAGCCAGAGAAGGCTTCATAAATTGATATCTGAGCTGAATCATAACAGATGCAGAGCAATTGGCTACATTAAAGAAAGGAGCATTCTAGTCATTAGGAACAGGCTAGTCTCAAATTGTGTTGCAATGGATTGAGGAGACTTAGACAATATTAGCAAAAGACCCAGGCCCCGTATCTAGCTGTGTAGAAATAGGGCTGGAAATGGAGATTAAGGAGGCAGGTCTACAAGGAAGTATAATAATCCTAGGAAGCCTGAGCTATGTGGCTCTAAAAAAAAAAAAAAAAAAAAAAAGAATTGACAATTCTAATAATAATGACCATGAACTTAAATCACAAGGAAAACAGAGACACTGAAGAAACTAGATCCAAGTCGACAAAACAGTGAGACTAGGTATGGAGTAATTTATTTCTTGGTCAGAGATTTACTGCTGTTTATGACTTGGTCTGTGGCCAAGCATTTGTCCCAAAGTCAGAGCCTGGAGCTGGGTCACATATGAAAGCTACAACCTGTACAGGGTCAGAGTTACTGGAGCCACAAAAACCTGGAACCACAGAGACCAAGGGACAAAGTGGCAGCAAAGAAGGAAATAAGGGCACAAGCCAGAGGCCGAAAGACTTGATGAGTGAGGCAGTTTTCTGACCTAGTTCAGACTTTCCCTTTAGTTTCCTGTGTGGCAGGAATCAATCCCAGCACAGCTGGGTCGGGCTTCTAGACGGAAGCCTGCAATTAGAAGCACCTGGTCAAGATAATGCACAGAACAGGGACACAGCTGTAGCTTTTTGTAAGTGAACCCTCTCATGGGTGAGAGTGGGAAGTCATATTAACAAATAAATAAAAGCCATTGCAAAGATGGATATAGCGGATCTCTCTACCATTATTAAACACTTTGTCTCTGAGCTGACTTTGTACTGCCTTTAAGTGCAGTCATTGTGATAGGAATCTCAGCTGTGCACAAACTCATTTGCTCGTGATTGCAGAGACAACTTCTATGATCACATCTCTCTGTAAAATACAAAGCTCATAAAAGAGCCATCCCAAGATTAACCTGTTAAATTGTGTGCACAAATACATAAAATACTTGCATATTTTTAAACATCCCCATATCTATTTGTTTTGATTATACAGTTGTCTAAATGTAATATATGTATGTGTGTATATTTGTATATATTTACATTTATATATCTTTACATTTGTACATATATAAATATATACATGTACATTATAAATATATAGCTTATTTGTATGTCTCTCTCTATATTTAGCCATGCATTTATAGTTCTAAAAACACAGAGATGACTTTCTTCTTGAAAGATACTTTTAAGATATATAAGCTGCTTAAAACCACAAAATGGCTTTTTCTCTGACCTGCCACAAGCCTATTGTGCAACCTCACAGTGGCAAGCCGTTACTCTAAAGGTGGTTACATGTGGTGCTGAACGATTTTTTATTTTTAAATCATAGAAACCCAAATAGATAGATATCAAATAAACTTTTCAAAGGCAACCTCTAAAAAGGATAAAACCTCTACAGAGAGCTGTGCCAGATTAACATAACCTTCTCCCCCACGTAGCAAAAGGTAGTATAACAGTATGTCCATAAGATGAGTTTGCTTCACTTGATTTTTCTGTATATTTACAGCAGTAACCTTTTAGTTCTACTTTAAGGGCAAAGATTTGCCTAATGATACTTTTGTATTCTTAGTTATTTGACCCAGAACTGTAATATCAGTTGAAATTTCTAAGAACAATTATGTCCTTTCAGAAGAGAAACTAGAAAAAAGTCATCTGAGTCAAATATATAAACAAGATGAAAATTCTTATCACCAACATGGGCTACCATGCATCTTCAATATAATTCAAAAGCTACGTACCCACCTACATTCACTCTTCACAAAGTAGGATGTGGTTTAATAGCTGAGAAAATAGATTAGCACCAAATAATACATTTTAAAACAATAAATGTCTAAAAGAAAAAAAAACTAATCTCTTCTTTCCGCCATATCACGGTGTTGACTTTAACACTCTTCATGTAATCATGGGTAAAATTTTACTGCAGCAATGGAGGGTTAGAGAAGAGTAAAAGAGGGCAGAGGAAAAGTAAGCAAATGGGAGAGCTCAGATCAGAGGAATGACAGTAAAGGAAACATGAGGAAACATTTATTTAGTTGATTCATTGATGAAACAAAAAATGTCAATTGATGTCTACGGCCATGCACTCTGAACAAGCCCGATCCCATCTGATCTTGGAAGCTAAGCAGGGTCGGGCCTGGTTAGTACTTGGATGGCAGACCACCTAGGAAGAGCGGGTACTGTAGGCATAAAAAATAAAAAAAAAAAAAGATTGTAAGCTGATAAGGTCCTTGCAATCTGTGAGGTCAACCAAGGGTTGCCTCGCCTAAAAAATTAAAAAAAAAAATATCAATTGATATCAAGGAGCACAATTAGTATTGCCAAACTAGTGTACTCATTAACCAATCACACTGATAATAGTTTTTCAGAAAAAAAATTATCTGAAGCATAATTGAGTACAAGTGTGAGGATCACATATTTACTATAAAATAGGAAAACAGATATTAAAATCCCATTTTAATACAAACAAACAAACTCATAGACATAGACAACAGAAGGTGGTTGGTTACCAGAGGGAAAGGGGTGGGAGGAGGATGAAAAGGGTAAAGGGGGTCAAAGTCATGGTAACAGCGGAGACTAGATGTTAGGTGGAGCATATAACGCAATATGTAGATGATGTATTATAGAATTGGAAACTTGAAACTTATTCAATGTTATTAACCAATGTCGCCCTCGTAAACTTAATAAAAACATCTCATTTTATTGTTAATTTCTTTTCTGACATAATAGTAAATTAAAATCTCCGAAAATAAGACCTGAAATAGGAGATTTTAAAGATACCTATCTTAGTATGGCAAAGCAAATAACATTACTTAAAAGTTTGCATATATAATTTATTGGCTTTCAATTAATTTAAATCATCTGATCACAGTGGAAAAAAATCTAGAAAATTCATTTGATATGGTTCAAGACTCTATAAAATAGATTCACATCAAAAGAAATCACTGAATACAATAGTCCACAGCAAGACTGAGTTTTTAAAGCATTTTGAGTTTGAGTAAACATTATTTTTAATGGAACTCTTTCTTCCTTTGTAAGCTACATAATATTTTCCCCAAGGACACCACTAAGTTCTATAATAGCATTCTATGTCACTAGAGGCAATTGTGTATCTCCTGCAATTGCTGATTTCACATGTGAAAATATGATTATACTACTTACAATATCCTTATGCTAGTCAAATGAGTGGAGAAGAAAGTCTCCAGCAAATAGAAAGTCATGACAGATAGAAACAACAGAAATGGCTGAGTCCTTACAAAGATAAGCTGATCCTTAAAAGGTAACGTTAGCACAGAGAGGTAGGAGAATAGAACATGATATCAGCAAAAATCCAAGTTAATTCACAAAAGGTCCAAGACCAGACACATTTACTAAAAGGAAGGTAAAATATATGTGTAAGATCATTCAGGATCAATGTTTAAGCTAGAAACAAATCTAAGATCTCTTGACTTTCAGTATGACATTTTGGACCACAGAAGATTATGGTACTCTGACAACCCAACTGAATTGGTAACTGGTGGGAAAAATTGGAAATTAAGTCTTTTTACTTGTAGTTTTTCCAAAATTCTTGCAAAGTTTCTATCTAAAGGTTGTTCTCATCATTCTAGAATAAATTAAGGGTAAATTCATAACAAAGAGATTATAGAGTGTACAGAAGCTTTTTTGGCTTGGTAGAGTAGGGAATGGAGAGCAGAACTGCAGTCTAAGGCTATCCTTCAGCATAATTGTGGTATCCAAACCTAATTAATAAAATTACAATAGAAGGGCTACAGAAACATGGCAGCTAAATTACTACTCGTTGCATGCAGCACAAGAAAAAAAGATGTCCCTTTGATAAGTTCCACAGAAAGAAAAACTAGCCATGGTATTTGGAGATGAAGAAAGGAAGAGTTCTTAAAGTTTCTGAATGTTTAAGAGGAACCCATAAAGACCTTGTGATCGTAAAATTAAAGTATTAATACATATATCATGGGTTGGGCAAACATGCAGCTGACAGGAAAAGTACTACTTATGGTAAATAACATCTCAGAATTCTGTCTCTCTTTTGGTTTATAAATATTGTACTGGGCCATGTTGGTCAACTCATCTACTTCTCACTAATCATGAAGAAAGGGGTAGGAAATATGGTTCATCCTTCAATGAAGAGTTGTCAGGTACACTGGTCCATCATTTTCACAGTCCAGTCTGCATTCTCACAGACACACAGTTCTCCATGACTATAAAAAATGCTGTAGACTTCCCTGAGACAGCTGTCAAATGAGAAGGCCAAGAAAGATATATGGGAAGTGGACTATTTTATATTGCCTCTGACCGCTCTACCCACCTGAACATTCCACCTGATGTCAAACCAACTTTGGCAATGGCTTACATAGGAGTGTCAGGACTATGGGACTCAGTTTGCAGCAATTCCATGAAAAGCTGTGATTCCTAAGGCAAATAATTTCTCCTTTCTAAAACAGAGATTTGAAGAAATTATTATATAAGAATCTATAAAATAATTATTCAAAGTCTTAAATTATTATTTCTAACAATTAATAATACAACATAATCAGTAATGTCCTGAACTATTTATTACATAACTGAATAGGACATTCTGGACACTATTTAGAGCAAGCTAACCAGATGCCTTATTATATTTTCTTGGAAAAGCTTAATCACACAATCATCGACTGCTTTTCTACCATATCCAAACCTTCTCAAACACTGTGATTTTAACTATTGAGTCCATTCAATTTCATTACAAGAACATCAAACAAACAGTTTTTTTTTCTCCCTGTTGGTCTTTCAGGTTGATTTTAAAGTCCCATGTAATCTAAATAAAAAACAACAAAAAATCTTCTCAGTTATATAAACAGGACACTATTTTCTATTTTCCAGACTTTCTGAATGATTCAATTCCAGAGGCATCACTGATAAAAATACATGTACATCACCTTGAATGAAGAAGAAAAGAGACATTGTACACAGACAGTACCTGGAATAATAATTATTCAATGATATGTGATTTATTAGTAAATGAATGCATAAGTGGTATCCACAAAATTGGGTAAAGATCTCAATGATATTTTAATGTGCATTAATATTTCTTACCATTTCGACATTTATAATTTTAGATGATTCATTTATTTGGTATTTATTTATTGAGCACCTACTCTTTAGATATTAGAAAAACAGTGAATAAGACAGATTCAGTCCTTGACCTTGAAGTTCACATTCCAGTAGAAAGGGCAGTTACTACCTCTGCACATGTGCACACACGCACAACATAGAGGTGAACAATGAGAGAACTGCACATTGTGATGTGTCAGTGTCATAACTATCACAAAAACAGAGCTGAGGTAGGCATTAAAGGGTGGTCAGGGAAGGCTACTATGACATTGGAGGCAGAGAAAAGACTGAAAAGTGTTTGAGTAAGAAGAGTAGCAAGAAGCTGGCTTTTTGCAAAAACTGCAAAGAATTCATTTACCTTGTTTGATAAGGAAGTAGCATGGGAAATGTAGGAAGGATCATGAGAAAGGGTGGTTAGACAGCAGGGGCTACATGAAGAAAGATTTACTGAAAATAATCTTCATGCCAATCTTATTTGCATCCAATTCTATTAAAAATCAGTCACAACATATATGATATTAATAAATTATGACTTTAAATGATCATAATTACTGTCCTTTTTCAGAAATATATTATGCGATTATGTCATTTGTATAGGGCAATCACTGATATTCAGACTTTCCAAAGAAATAAAGATCATTACTGTGCCCAGATTATTATCTTTAGGAAAAAGCATGGGGTGTGTGTGTGTGTGTGTGTGTGAAAGAGAGAAAGGGAGAAAAGGAGAGAGAGAGAAATTACTTATTAACAATTATGAGAAGAAAATCAATCCATGTGTTGGCTCTTCATGTTTATGTTAAATCTACCATGATCATTTTATTCTACAAAATGAATGAAAGGAGAAATAATGAGATTTAAAACATATAAAAAGCTGTAATACTTAAGAGAGCAGAGATTGTTAAGTGTTTTCTCAAAGGGCCAGAGAATATTTCAGGCTTTGTGGACCATATAGTTTCTGTTACAACTACCTAGCTCTGCTTTTCTGGTACAAAAGCAGCCACAGACAATACATAAAAGATCATGTGTGGCTGTGCTTTTGTAAACCTTTATTTATACTACCAGGAGATGGGCTAGATTTAGTCAATGGGACGAAGTTTTCTGATTCTTGCTTTAGAGGATTAGGGGTCAATGCAAAATAATATCTTAAAGAAGAACTCCTAAGTACCAAGCAGAGCCCTAAAATGTGGGCATGAACAAGACCCAGAAAAGAGTGACAAGAGACCCTGCTGGATTGGATTGGCTAGGTATTCTAATATTTTACTAGCCAAAGGAACAAAGACATGTAATAGTGTAAAAAATTCTATTGACTGTTGACTCTATAAAACTATTGACTCTATAAAAATGTTAGAGGACCATTTGTCGAAGCTCATTTTTAAAATGTGTGTGAACACTGGCACTAAGTAGAAAGTTGGCACAGATGATCCTGAAGTTCCCATCCAACTCTAAAATTTTACAATTCCAAAAGTTAAATTATAATACAATTACTAATATCTGGCAGAATTTCAAAAGCAGTTGAAAGAGTGTTTTATTACTTCTTTTTTTTAGCTTAACATTTTTGCAAATTTTAGAATGCTAATTCTTGAAGTTTGGCAGCTTGAACAATAATTGACTATTTCCTAGTCACTTTGCAATTGCTTTCTTTTAATTGAGGATGCATTGGTACAGCATGTAACATTTGAAAATTAAAAATGGATGCTTTAGACAAATCATTTTTTTTTTCATTGAAATGAGTCAATCACCACTAAATAATTTTTATACATCAGTCTGTAAATACTTTTGACTAGACCTCATACAGTATAATCATTAAGTATACATTCACTGATCACCTATAAGAGTCTAAATTCATGTCTGATTTATACTAGGGTATAAAATTCTTATTAGTTGAGTGAATGAACATAGACTCAGAACCATGGTGCCTGGGTTCAAATTCCAGCTCTGCCACTTACTAGATGTGTAACCTTGGGGAAATTAACCTTCTGTGCCTTCCTTGCTCATTGGTAAAATGGGGCAAAAAAATAATACCTACTCCATAGGGTATTTTGAGAATAAAATTATATATATTATCTGTAAAGTACATGATATAGTGCCTGTTACATAGTCAACTTTCAATAAAAGTTGATAATATTATCTCCACCTCTATTTTCATTCAAAAAAGTACAAAAGTTACCTAGTATGTAAACATCTTGTTTCTAGGGCAGAAATGGCCTTCCAAAGAGACTGGTGTTATACTAATTTCTGGCAAAACTATACTCACTTAAAATCCTACTCTAAAGTATCTTGCATTCAAAATGAAATGAGGAAAACAACATAAAATGAAGAACTATTAAGATAAATAAATCGAGTACTTTTATTTTCCATGTACACTTTGCTAAGTATTAAGGGGGACACAAAAGCATGAAAAAGATAATTCCTGTTATCTAAGAGTTTTAAATCTTTCTAATAAAACAAAATATATAAGCAGATAAAAGTAGTTGATGTACTCATTACATATTTATTGAGTATTTACTAGGTCAACAGACACTGGTAACACACAGAGAATCCAGATAAAATCTAGACAAGCAAGTCACATAACTCTGTCTCAACAAGATTTTGTGCAAATTGAACGTGAATCAACGTGCAGCATGACAGGTTCTCAGGACAATATAGGCTCTTGAGGTATGGAGGAGAGATTTACTACTTCTTCAGAAAGGTGACTGTCTAGAAAAAGATTTGTGAGAGAGAGAAATTCAGTAATACTGTCTCATGCAAAAAGAACAATACTTGTTATAAGGCAAGGGTTCATGGCCGAGCTCATGAAAGGAAAGAGAACAGGGGGTACAAAGACCACCCCAGATTCTAATCCTGCTAATCCAGTTACCATCTGATCACATTTGTCCCTATCCCCAGTTTAAAAATCTTGAATGAACTTTTGTCCATTGGGTGAGTTTACCCAGGAGTAAACTCTATCTCCTGGAGTCTAGTCATCATTGTCCTTTTAATATGACCACAGAAGATACTATGCAACAACAGTTCAGGGCTCAAGTTTTGGAGACGGACTTTTCTACTTAGTTTCTGTGACCTCTGATAAGTTATTCGAACTCTCTAAAGATCAATTTTCTCATTTTCAGTGTAGAAATAACTCCTTAAAATTAGTTATAGGAATTTAATGAAATAGCACACTTAGCATAGTGTCTGGTACATAAGGACTCAGCAAATACAAACTATTAAAAACATATCAGAAATGGTATTTTGAGGAGGTTAATCTAAGGATAATTTGCAAAATAGAATTCTAGAATGAGGTTAGCCTATGGTACAAACATTGATAAGGGTGCTACCACAGCAACTGAGGTGTGAGGCGGTGAGGGCCTGAACGAGGGGGATGGTCTAGAGGATGTTAGAAAGAGGGGTTTGAAAGTACCGGGGGAAAAAACAACCAAGACTGAGTGAGGGGCTGGTTAAGAAGGAAGAGGATGAGGGAAAAGTCAAAGATGAACCAGAGATTTTGACTGAGATAATGGTGATCCTATTTTTAAAAAATGGAGACAGACAGGTAAGTTAGGATGACTGAATTTATAATTTCACAACTTATAATTATACAAACATAACATAGATGCTAGATTTGAAAGAAACTGATAAATTTAGAATTGTGACATGACCATATTAATTCAACTTGCTAGTCTAAATCCTGGAACTTTCTTTTTAGCCTTTATTACAACAGATATCCCTGTTCTCCTGGTTCTTTTTGAAACCTACTTAAAGGTTCTTTCTGACTAACTTTAGTCAGCCTTCTCTAGGCTTCAACCTTAGGCTCAGTGTCTGTCTTTTTGAGCTTGTATCATCCATTTGCAGCAAGACTCTTACTAAGTCACTTTAGAGACAACCACCCACCTTCCACAACTGATCGCTCTTGATATCTGATTAAGGTCTTCATCCCCCACCAGTCCGTATCTGATCATTCTGATCTGCCTTCAGCAAGATACTGTCAGGTTTGTTTAACTAGAATCCCCTCTTACTCTTGATGTTCCCCTCTTACTCTTGATGTTTCCACCCACTGACCCCCATCCTACTCCTTGGCTATTTGGAATTGAAACCAGTTGTATATTGAGGTCACATTTTCCCTATTGCAATAGTCCTGAATAAAATCTATTTTTTAAATGCTTATACTGTCCAGTTCTGGTTTTCTTTGAACTTCCCAGCTAATTCCTCCTTCCTCTCCTGCCCCTAAATGAAAGGCCTTCCCTGGAACTCAATCCATAATTTTTCTGATAACTCTCTTCCTGGGGTGGGAGGCTAGGGGTCAAGGTTCATCTAAATGTTAAAATAGTATTTTGAATTTAGATGAACTCAGGCCCCCAGCTTATCTGTCCAAGGCACCTTTCTCCATATTCTAACTATGTACATTTTTCCATATCTAGAAATAGGTTTGAGTTAAACATAATGATAATGATAATGAAAATATCAAGAAAGAAGCAGTAATTTAAAAGTCAAAGAAGAGATAAATTATTCAAGCTTTTAATACGAATGCATATGTTCTTTACCAGTTACTTCCCTTAAATAAAAATGGATCAAATGTGTGAAACCTTCCTTGTGTTCCTCATGAAATACTTTCATATGTGTAACATTTAGCATTTTGATCCTCAAAGGAGATTAAAATATATGCCCAATTAAGCCCCACTATAAGTTTCAGTTAGAAACATTTGAGTTCCTTATTACTTAAGATCCAGGAAGTCTTTAATTAGGAAAGCTGCCTTGCCAGAAAATCTTTTTTTTTTTTTTTCCCCTCTCAGGGAACATAATTAAAGAGGGCAATAATGCTGAGAGCATGTGTATTTGCCAAAGGCAAAACACTGTATTTATCAACATACACAATATCTTCATGGAGAAGAGAAAATATCTCAGGTGTTCTACAGTGCATCTTCCATGAATATATATTACACTCAACACCAGTACCACCACTACAAACAAAATTCAAGCAATAACAACAACAAATGTACATGGAAATTGAATAGTGTGGCCAGGAACCAAAACACTGAAAACATTAGAAGAACATAATATCTGATCTCCATACCCTCTCTGACTGTAATCATTGAACTAGTTGGGCATTAATGAAACTTCATTCAATAAATTCATTCAAATTTAGCAAAGTTGGGGGGCAAAGAGATTCCATAGATGATTCCCAGGTTTCTAATTTAAGTAATGGGGTGTGTGGGTATTGGTGACATAGATGGAGACAGAGAACAGCAGAGGAGGAAGGAGCAGATGGAAGGGGGCATTTATGAGTTCAGTTTTGGAAATGATGAGTTTGATGTGACCATGAAACACCAGTGGGTGTCTTATTTAATACATGGATCCTAAATATGATTAATAATTCAGGTCTGAGTTATTAAAGGAAATTAAGTTAAGGTTATAGCTCAAACTATGTCATTCTTGCTTTTCTCTTGCTATTTAAACACTTAGCAATTATTTAGACCTACTTTTAATTTATGGTTTAAATTGTTTTCTTCTAAGTCTAGCTTCATAGGTTGCATAACACTGCAATGGGTTAATCTCAAATTGGCAACATCTTTGTGTCAAAATATAATCTAATAAATCAGATTTAATCTCTAGCCCTTTCTTCTGATATATAAGTTTAAATTATATCTTTAAGACCAGCTCTTTGCTTTCCACCTGTAAGACAACCAATATGGACCGACAATGTTGTAGTAGAGTGGCAGACTATCTGGGTTTGTGCCCTGCTCTGCCACATACTAGCTCCATGTTCTTTGAAAAGTTATTCAGCTTTCTTTTCCATACTCCAGATTCTTCATCTGTGAAATGGAGAGTACATTTCAGAATTGATTTATGGCTTAGTAAATCATTTAAAAACATTGTACATACACTGGTATTCTCCAATTATTGAAGAAGTCTACACATGACCACTGAATGAAGCTTGTTAGTGTGTTGTTCATATCCTCTGTATCTTCAATGAATTTTTTGTGAGCTTCCTCTATAACTGAGAAAAGTATTTTGGAATCTGTTACTATGATGGTAGAGTTGACGATTTCTCCCAGTAGTTGTATAAAATTTTCTCACAGATTATAGTAAGGATGAAGTGAGGTAACTTAGGTAAAGTGCTTAAAACAATGGCTGATGAAGGGAAGCAGAAGATGCCACTCCCAAATATGTCACTTTAGTATAAGGATTATTTTGAGCCAAAGGGACTTGAAAAACAGCAGGTACAAGACAACATATTAAATAAATCTGTGCGCTTTTCACCTGTTAATCTGAGCAGCCAAAGACTTTAAGAGGGTAAACATAAAATTATACCTCTCCTACACTGGCACATTCCTAAATATTTAATACATGTTGCTATTATGTTTGCAATCATAAATAAATACCAACGAGGGCCTCAAATCTTTGAAATGCCAGAGACATAGGCACTGTGTATCGTTACAATAATTTTGTCAAATACGTACCATTTTCATTTATAATTTCCAGATTATATTGAGATGGTAAAGAATCCCAGCATTAATGCTGGTTGTTTAAAATGGTATCATCTTTTCCCTAAACTTAGCTTGTATATAAATAAGGTAGATTAGCTGAGAATTTCTAGCATATGATGGGAATACTGAAATCACAAAATAAACTCAGCCAACATGCCTTTCCTCCTTTTCTTTTTCCCTTACAATTCTCGTCAAGCTGCATTTTCTTATTACCTAATAAATGTTGTCCTTGAGTATTTTAACAATGTCAAGAAATACTCAAAAAATGTAAGTTGTAATAAACACTATTACGCCATTTATAAAGAAGTTATTTTATCATACAACAAAAATATTCGTTTCTTTCAGAGAGTACTTAATAGGTCACTTCATAAAAAATGCCAATTTTAGTACTAATTGGTCTATGTAGAAATAAGTATGCTACTGTGAGAGACTGGATTGTCTAAGTAAACAATATCACCACTATCACCACCACCGCCACACATTGTGTGTGTGTGTGTGTGTGTGTGTGTGTGTGTGTGTGTGTGTGTGTGTGTGTAGGGCTGGAAACAACCTCGTCAGTCTGATTTTCATCTTGACGGTGATATGTCTCGGAGCCATGACAAATATACATATTATTTGCAATTAGATTTTAGTTATCTTACAGATGTCTGAAATAATCAACACACTCAAACAGTCCCACTAGTTCTTAGCTCCTAAATTATTTTTGACATAAAAAGTATTGAGGAGTAGTAAGCTTTACCTCAAAAAACATTAAATTTCAGAGGATTTATAAAATATTGAAATAAAAAAACCCAATAGGATTAAATCCTCTGCTAAAATTGATGAAATATTCCCCCACCCTTTATTGATCTACTTCTGTTAAGCAGGCTAGCTCTGAATTTCTGCTGAGAAGGTACTGGGGTTAACCAATATCAAAGTGACAATTTAACCTCAAAAACGCATAAAAAGAACAGAAAAAATTCAATATTTGCAGGAATCCTGTAGTAAATGAATCATCTATTTACCACAATTTGATTTCTTGCCTCTGAATATAAGGCTACATTAGGCAAATTGGCTATAAAAATAATTTTTTAGAGGACAAGAAAGAAATACCTTTGAACTTACTAGATTCATACACAAAGAGTATATGAACATTTATTCAGGCTAAACCTGTTTTGAAGAATCTTCATTTTAATTTCTGCCCAAACTACATCTAGAAAACAAGACAGAAGACAGAATGTACTTTGCAAACTTTATGCTTTCACACTGCACGATTCACTCTCGAAGAAAAGGGACTTGCTTGCTCTGTGTAATCATTGGTAATAAAGAGAAACAAATAGCCTGTCTAGATGAAAAAATTATGTTAAATGTTCCCATTAGTCTTACATGTTTCAGATGACTAAATTAAGATGCATTTTCTAAACTGTTCATCTTTTAGAGTGTCAAATAAAAATTTCTTAGTCTTGTAGAATTATATTGGTGAAGAAAAATATAATCTCCATTAACCTCTAAAATTGTGGTTTGGTTTCTGGCCAGCTTAGAGGAATGTACAAGTCTTTAGAACTAAATATGTTCAGCATATAAACATATAAATGCGAGATCTATTTTAGATTATCTCTAGTCCTTAAAGCAACCTTGTAGGTAACTATAACCCTGTCCCCACCCTTACTTTACAAATGAAGATACATAGAGCGGTTCAGTAAATTCTCCAAGCTCACACTATGAATAGTGAGAGTTAGGTTTTAAACTAGATCTTTTGTATTCAAAACTTCTCTTCCAACTCTATTGTCAAATACATGCCATTCGTTGATGGTTTTACACACACATACTTTCGTGCCTGATATTAAGTAGTATTTTATATAATATGCATCCTGAGATTGCAAGTTAAGGCACTAAAATGAATCTGTGGAAACATTTATCCCAAATTCTTTTATTTATAATAGAAGTAAGTGAGGCCTAAGGACTCAGCTAAGGACATACATAAAAGTAATAAAATTGGAACTAGAATTTTTCTTTTAAGCTTAACATTAAAGATACTATAATGTGACATAAAATTTAAAATTTTCTACTGTTAAAGTAAATTATGAAATAAATTTTTAATAATGAATTTTTAAGATTTTATCATCCATTATTTATGCCAATACATAAATGTAATAAGCTTTTCCAGGGGTGAATTTTGAAGTTGATGCCTCCATAGAACACATAACAGAAAAAATATGTGGGAACTTGGTTTAAAAACATACAGAATAGATTTCACACTGAGCTCTAAAAGTAGGCATTGAGCCCAATTTCTGGAATAAATCAAAGAGTAGGCAGAAAACAGACAGCAGGAACAGTTATTTTAGCAAGAAAAGTAGGATAAATTTACCAAGCCAATCATGGGATGATGTATGCAAATAAAAGATGCAGAAAGAAAATGTGCAACATTGATATGTGAACACATTTGAATGCAGGAAAGCAAAAAAACAGAAAGTACAATTGTCCTAAATGTGAATAAACATTCCAATTATGCTGCAGCTGCAAAATTTAAACTCAAGGAAGAGACATTTGCAAAGGAATTTATTAAATAGATATGATTTCCTGGTTTCACATACCCAGTGGCTCTTTTATAAAGTAAAATGTACGATCTGTCTTGATATAAATGACATTTCCCCCATTGTACCAAATAGCAGAAATTCCCTTGTGAAAGACTTTACTTATTAAAGAGTACAATACTCTTGCTAATCAGATGCTCAGGCTCTGAATTACAGTTATTCCATCTAATAAAATGTCTTATACATTGAGTATGGCCTTATTAAACAATAAGGAGGTTTTTATGTGAAGGAAATTAGTCTTTCTTCAATGGCATATGCAAAGCAGTTTTTATGTAAGGAGTCAAGTTTCCTGCTGAAACCAACCCTTGGTTGCCAAACCTGTCCACCTGTCTTCCCTCCTTTTCTTCCTCCCCCGTCCCTTCCTTCCATCCATCCATCCATCCATCCATCCATCCATCCATCCATCCATCCATCCAACAAATATTTATGGATCTACAAAGTCTATAACACAGCAGGGGACATAAAATGCATCAAAAAGCTTACTATTGGGGATTTTATGATATTAAGATGATATTTGACCAGAAGACTCAAACCTTATCCTTAACCTAGTACACTTTCCACAATGGTGATGTTGGCAAGTGAGCTCTTTTATTGCAATCAGTCTTTCACTCAAATTGCAACATAGAACTTGTAGTAACAGCCTGGATCATTCGTTTTACACAGAGCTTCTCAAAGCAAGGTCTCTGTACCACCACCAGCAGCATTACCCAGGAACTTGTTAGAAATGCCTCATCCCAGACCAATCTATATTTGAGAACCAAAATGCATCAAAATCACTTGGAAGACTTGATACAGATCACAGAATTTGCTTTACTAGACAGTGGTCCAGACCACTGGTGAGTCAAGTCAGGGAATAAGAATAAGTCTGAAAACAGAGTGGCAGATTTTAAATGTTTGTTCAGAAGTTTGGACAATGATAAATTGGTAAATCAGTATATATTTTCTGAGCAAAGATCAAACATGATCGGAACTTTTATTTCTCAAGACTTTAAAGGTGAATGAGACCACAGAGGCAACTGCATTGTCCAGGTGAGAAGATACAATTTATTTACTCTTTCTTTGATCATTCAGGAATCTGTCATACCTCAGATTAACTGGGACTGTTCACTCAGTTTGTATTCTGTGCTCAGGATTTGTGGTTTGTTCTAAGAGATACTCTCCACTGTCAGTGATTCTCTTCATCCCATAGTTTGATTCTGTCTCCCCAACTGCCACTACTTTTCTGGTTTCCCTGCCCTGACTCTTTCTGCTGTTCTTTCTCCTTCCCCTGGCCATTTTCATTTCTTTCAGTAGGTATTTGCATGCTAATGAACATTCTTTAATATTTAAATGTTATTTGTTTTGATAGCTGCTCCTTACAGAGTTCACCAATTACATTCCTCCTCTGAACATATGATCTTCTGGATCACAACACAACCAAAACCTTTATCTGACTTAATTTTAATCTGTTAAAAGTCTTTATGTCAGAAAACTGACAAAAAACCCTAATTCACTTAAATGTGATAAATCTATTTTGCTGGCTGACCATATCAAATTATGCTCTGACAAGCAAATTTAAGTCACACATTTCACACAAATAATGACACTGCTAACTGGTTGTTTCTAAATAGGAAAGATAATAATTATATGTTTTTGTATCCATAGATGCTTTCTTGCGGATAAAACAATATACAGTGAATAAGTATAATGAAATATTGTTACATTATCTCTAATTATTCCAACATTTTGGTCATACATCAAATATTATTATTTAATATCTCAAATGTACAGGTGAACCAAGATGTACTTCTCACTCTGAAATGTATTGATGAAGAAGTTAGTTTTGAAACAGAGTTCACTCTGGTTCCATGACACTTGGATATGATCCTTTAATGCCTTTAAAACACAAAACATTTTCTTCTTGGGGATAGTTCATCAGGAGCAAAATGTGATTTACTTTATGATTTAGAGTAAAATAAAAGGAATGATAAAAGATGCCTTTGGATCCCTGCACCATGCCCCCTTTGCTCACCTCTGATTTCAGTCATAGTTGCATAGACAGACCATTCTGTGCCAGCATGGTTCCCCTGGACTTTATAGTGTCTACCTCCTGTGACAACTGAGTATCTTTCTGCCTTCTGACTCATGTAGTGCCAGCAGAGCCCAGAATGTGGGGCCATTAGGAGCCCAGGGAGCAATCCACAATCAAGGAGAAAAGCCAGTGGATAAACCTCTTGCTGAACATGCTTCAGGCAGAAATTTTGGGAGGTTCCTTTATGCTCTCAGGGGTCCCAAAGGAATAAAATTCCCCTGGTCCATAGTGGACTCATTCATCCCTGCTGTCTAACTCTTGAACCGTGGGCTCAGGTCCCCAGCAAACTACCATGCATACATCATATCTTCATATAAGCAATCCAAACAAAGATGCTAGCTTATCGAAATACTCAGTATTATCATTCCCTTTTGATTTGACTCTACATATATAGTATTTCTGATTTGTACATTACTAAGACCTTTCTTTTTTGCTTCTCAAAACTACATAATGAGATGAAAGGAGCAGAGATCATAGCATCACCTCAAGTATTTCCATTACCTTTCTTAGCACATGTAAATTATGTTGAGCATGTGTATGCTGATAAATTAACATTTGTACAACACTAAAAAAAATATGGAATCTGATACTATGCCACCTACTTTCATAATTCCAAGCTTAACCTAAAGTACAATAGTTTGGTCCACAATCATGAAAATAGTATTTGCTTGATCTACCACTCCAGATTAATAAGAATGAAAATTAAATATATAAAATACATCTTGTCCAGATTCTATACAGGCAACCAGAAAGTTAAAATCAGTCTTTAGGGTCAGCAGCCTATTAATATATCTGGAATTATAAGCCAAAAGTATTTATATTCAAATATACCATGCTATCAAGAAAGGAAAAAAAAAGAAAAAGAGAAAGAAAGGAGAAGAGAGGAGAGGAGAGGAGGAAGGAAAGCAGGAAGGAAGGAAGGCAGGAAGGAAGGAAGG
>NW_011889154.1:766843-796924 GCF_000151845.1 Pteropus vampyrus
AGGAAGGAAGGAAGGAAGGAAGGAAGGAAGGAAGGAAGGAAGGAAGGAAGGAAGGAAGGAAAGAAGGAAGAGATTATTTCACATAGGATGGTTGAAGATGAAGCCATAGGGATGTGTTATATAATAGGAAAGGAGATTGTTTTACCTTTGATGATCAATTCTCCATTTTTCTTGCTTCTAAGTAAGGAGAAGATCCAAACTATGCAGTTTTTCTTTTTTTTTTTAAACCCAATATTACTCGTGGCATGTGATGCTCAACTGTTCTGAAACAACAAAATGCAATAATTAGATGCAATAACTAGCTTGAAACAGAAAGATACTTAAGAAGATCTCATAGGAACTACTCTGACAGCCATTAAATTCAATAATCTGAGAAGTTTCACAGAAGATTTACATGGCCGTGTTCTTGCATGATGTTACACTTTGTATTTTATGCTTTCAAGAAAACAAAATCAACCATAAAAATGTAACTGTAATAAATAGATTTGATATTCTAAAATCTACTTTTTTACTATTAACAATTATATCCTCTTTAATCCATTTCCTGTTTGCCCTGAGAATACCCTCTGGCGGTGCTTGCAGCTGCAGCGTTTACCCCAAGATAACTCATGGATTACAGTCCTAAATTTACCCCCAAAGTATGCCACAAAATAGCTCACTTTTATTATTATTTTCACATCCCTCTAGTATATCCATAGTCTTTGGAAACAAATGACATCATTCTATTTATACCATTCTGTTTTTAGTAGTGGTATTTCCTATTACAAAATATAGTAATCTTGATCACTGAAAATGTCAAATCCTAGAAAATGTAGCATTCTATGAGTAATGTTAAATTGATGTCAGCAGCTAGCTACATTTTTTTCCTAAAAAGGAAAGGGGTTAAAAAGCAATAAAATTCAAGCATTAATCACTTGATTTTGTAATATTATACACAATATATCTTATATACACAAAATCGTATTTGCTTCCTGTTTATTATTTGTTTTACCAACATTGCAATTAAGCAACTGTGACTAAAAAAGGGGGTAAAAAATATTGTTCTTTTCAGAGTGGTTCTGACATCACTGGATGACACCAATCATAGCATAATATTCCCAAGCATACTCGTAGAGGCTTGCTATTGCCAAAGCCAAACCATTACCCCTTATAACTAGTGATACTTTCTCAAGAAAGTGATAAAATGGAATTTCTAATTGGGGCTAAACGTATAAGAGAGGTACCTATTCTGATTACATCACTTCATGCTGAGCTGTGACTTTCCTTTCTGAAAGGTCACAAAGAAAAGGAATTGTATTGTGTACAAAAATGATCTGGTATTAAAAGTATAGGAATCAACAGAGTTCTGCTTCTCAGCAAATCAAAATAGTGTAAGAAGAAAATGAGAAAAAAATGTAAATTTAAGTATTAAGCAGAGATATAATGATATTCAGAATTGAGAATACTGGTGTAAATAATTTTTTACCTTCTAATTATTTATGAGTTAAAGTGCCTAAATGAAGGTAGACATTATCATACAGAAGTGGCCAGAAGAGGTGACATCGCTTGCCTAATTTTATTCAGCCAGTAAACACAAAGGCAGAATATGACCTAGAATCTCTGCCTTGAAGTTCAGTCCCTTTAGAAACTCATAACAGTATATTTGTTTCCAAAAAGAATATTGAACATTCACAAAGTTCAGGGCTTATACAATTCTATGCAGAACTTGTTTGAGCAATTTTGAGGCTGGCAATGCTGACAGGTTAAGTATTAGAATGCTGTGGGTGATAAAATATAAGAACAATAATAACAATAATATCATGTATTCTCATAGCACATAAAACATGCTGGGAATATTATGTTTTCACATGTCTGTCATTTGCTCATGTTATAAAGGATAAAAATGAGATTCCATTATCAAACTATCAGGTATAATTATGATTATGAATCCTGGTTTATATATGATTATTACACTAAATATTTTCAATATTCCACTAACAGACAAACTGAAACAAAATTTTTTCCTACGTAGATGAGGAATCAGTTACTCAAAGAGATAATGGAAAATAAATAACTGTTAAAACATGTAGAACTGACCATTGATTTGTTCATAAGTATTTACTGAGAATCTATTTTGTGTTGACATTGTTCTTAATTGACTGTAGAAACAAAATGAAAAGATTATGCAATTTCTGAAAAAGAATTCCAGATATACAATAAGAAATCAGTTTTATTACAACTAGAGTGCTTCCGAAGTTTAGATAATAACTATGTAAAGAAATAACTTAATACTGGGTGGTATCTTAAATGTCATCTAGCTAATGGTTCCCAAATATAGTTGATTATCACCATGGTCTGGAAAGCTGCTGAAAAATTTATAGAATTTCATGCAAGATCTATTAAATCAGAATATTCATGGGTGAAGTCAAGGTGATCTGTATTTAAAAATGCTCCCTAGTTCATTCTCCTGATTCAGCAGGTTGGGAAACCTACTGATTCTTGCCTACTTCTCATTATACAAAAAAGGGAACTGAGCCCAGGGAATTGGCTTGTCCAAGTCATTAGTCTCTTGGTGATAGAACTGAGATTAGAATGCAGAATTCCCAGTTCACTGGAATGTGTTTTTCTTCTCTTTACCCCAAGGTCCCTCTTTTATTTTTCCTTCCTGCTCTTTCCCATCACCAAGTAACCAATATTAAGTCCCTATATCTGGAAAAAAAAAAAAAAAAAGAACAAAGAAAAAACAAACAAACAAACAAAATTCCCAAACCAGAAATCTGAACTTAAGCTGTTTGATTCAATAGTGTGTTGTCCATTATTCCACTGGGTTCTTCTGGAGTCAGCTACTTTGGGGGTGTCTACTCATCGCCTTTCTCTATAATCTGCCTAGTACTCCAAATTCCCCATCCTTCAAAGGTGTCTTCTATCATTTGTCATTGAATCATCATCCCTGGCTATCGTTGATTGGGCCAGGAGAGGTACTTCACCCAAGCAGGTCTTACTTATAATTTGGGACTAGGAGACTGTAGTCTCATTTAGGCGAAAGAGTAGTGGGAGCTTGGTCATCTTGTTCCTTAGAGGCAGAGGAAGTGAACATTTGTAAACTGTGGAGAAAGAGTAAAAGAGACACACATGGAAGGTAGAGCAAGGCCTCTCTAACTTTATGTGCTTCGTGCTCTCATATATTTTTTTTTCCTGTGGCTTCCATGAGTTCTCGTATCCTTATGTGAGGTTCTACTTAAACATTTTTAAAGTTATTTATTTTTAAATTGATATTTTGGCTTAAGCTAGCTCAAGTTGGTTTGTTTCTGTAACTAACACATCTCACATCATTCATTTTATGTGAGTTTCTCTATAAGCCAGTCACCTTAGTTACACTCTTTTAAGAGGTTCATAAAAAAATATTGGCTGAGAGTGTGGTGAGAGAGAAATAGAAACTGTAAATGCCCAGCACTTTATGGAATACCTATATTTTCATGAAGTGCATGCTGTGAAGTGTGATAAAACAGTAAAGGGTCAGATCAGAAGTCTCTTAATCTCAGCTCTAACTCTTACAAGACTTTTGACTTGTGAAAGTTACCTAGCCTCTTTTAGTTTCAATTTTCTTATTTGTAAAATGAAGGTGATGAAGCCTATGGTTACTATGAGAAATAAATGAAATCAGTCAGTCTCTCACTCAGTCACTCAGTCACTCAGTCACTCAGTCACTCACTCACTCACTCACTCACTCACTCACTCACTCACTTCACCATTCCCCAAAGATTTACTGAGCATCCATCATATGCTAGATACTTGGAATAATCAGTGAACATTTCATTTTGGTAAAGATGAATAAACAGAAAATAAACAATAAGCACAGAGAGAGAATAAAGTATAGAGTACTTTCGAAGGTAAAACATACTACAGTTGTAAGAAAAATAGATCAATTTAAGGGGGAGCAGAGCACATGAGTTAGAGGATGTAAGGTATTAAGGGGACCTCATTAAGAAAATGAGATGTGACCAAAAACTTGAAAGATGTGTGGTGATTAGTCATGTGCAAGAGAAGGGTCTTCTGGGCAGAGGGAACCACCAAGGTTACAGTTTTAAGGTGAGAGTGTGCCCAGTTGTTCTTGGAATTACAAAGAAGTGGAAATGGAGTGAAGTGAGAAAGGGGGAGATTAGTAGAAGGAAAAATGGCAGGGCAGTGGAAGGAGCTATGGAGAGGTAGAGGGAGGGATGAATCAAGGGTGGCTGGCCGAAACCTTTTTATCTTTTACTTTAAGAGTAAAATGGGGACCATCACAAGATTCTGAGCTCAGAATTAACATGGCTTATATTTCAACAGGCTCATCCTGGCTGCTGGTTGGGAATAGACCATAGGGAAAGTCAGGATAGAAGCAGGAGGAAAGCTCATCTTTTTTTTTCATATATATATGTATATATACTACCATTTGGGATGACTCTTGAAAACTTTATGCATTGGTTAATGAAATCCAGTAAGTTCCAGGTGTACAATTTAACAGTAAGGCATATATATGTGTATGTATGTATATATATATACACACTGGATTGTGTAGTCCCCTCCCACAGCTAGATTTCTTTCTGTCACCACATATTTGATCCCTTTGACCCCATCTACCTCCCACCTCCCCCCTCCCTCTCTACACTCTGGTAACTACTAGTCTATTGTCCACGTCCATGAGTCTCTGTTTGTTTGTCCTATTCGTTTGTTGGGAAAGCTCATCTTTTTAAAGAGAGATAATGTTGGCTCTGACTCTAGTAGAGCTAGTGAGGAATGGTTAGGACCATGATGGGCTTATTTTGAAGCAAGAGTCAAAAGGATCTCTCTGGGTAGAGAAAGTAAGAAAAGAGGGAGGCAAGGATGATTCCAAGGTTCCTAGCCTAAGCAAGTGAACGAGTGGACCTCCATCATTTGAGATGAGAAAGGCTGTGGCTAAAAATGGCTTTGGGGAGACAGAATGAGTTTAGTTTGGCTGTATTGATTTTGAGATGACAGTGCCAAGTGGGCTTGTCATGCAGGTGGTTGGATTATACAATATTGGAATGTAGGAGAGAAGTCTGGGATGGAATTTGCAATGAAAGCTCCCAGAAGAATTTCTGGCTTAGGATAAGTAACTGATAATCTTATTTTCTCCAATCACAGATGATTATGTAGGGGTTAATCAAAATAATATATATAAATATATAAGTACTTGGTACATAATAGGAACTCAATGTATTTTATTTCCTTTTTGTTTCCTGATTCGAATATTTATTTTTCTATTGACTGTATTATAAGATTGAGTTTTTCTGTGAAAAAAAAAATCAATTTCCCACAAGACAATAAAAATCATACTTTACATTCTGGCAATTCTTTTAAAAATATAGCCAGAACAATCTCATAAAATATTAATAATAGTATTCAATAGAACATAAAATAGGACTGTCAAGTAGCAAGGTGTCAAGTAGCAAGGTAAATTTTGGTTTGTGCATAAACTAAAGGATTTAAAAAGGAAAAATGAAGCAGAACTGAATTCCATGGATCTAAAAGGTCACTCAACTTTTTCCAAATCTTTCTGGATTTTTAGCAACGATTAATAGTCTTTCAGGGTAAAGAAGCAGAAAATGGGAAAGGTGATTGTTCAAACCATAGATCCCAATGTACAGCAGAGAAAATGCATCTGTTTGAAGGCGCACTTGAGAAGCTCTGGAAATTCTGTAAAGAATTCTTTAAAGTCTACAATTATACCTTTAAAATGGGTTTCTTGATTTATAAAAGCCTCTTTAATGGAACAAGTTTTAAACTAGAAACTGTCTAAGTTTGAAGTCTATTTTATAGATGAGGTTAACGAGGACTAGAGAGATGAAAGGTCTTGTCTGAGGCCACAAGTAGCCACTAGATGAGCCAGGACTACTAACCCAGGCCTCTGTACTCTCAGTATAGTTGTCTTCCCACTCAAATAGTTTCTCTTAAATTTTTCACTCAATTACCTCTTTTGCCTAATAAGTGCCATCATTTCTTTGAAATCCCATGTTTTATCTTAAAATTTTGTTCAAATCTTATAGTCCATAAAATATTGTATTTGTTTGAAGACAAAGTTAAACTATCTGCTTCCCAGCCCTCTCACCCCTGCAGATCTTGGAGAAGAATGAATTCTAGAACAAGGTCCGTATTTATTCTGTGACTTTCTGTATGTTTGACATGGCATAGATTTACTTCAAAAAAAATAAAAAAAAGGATTAGTCAATCTCCACTTCCTTTGCAAACCACTTTGCTAATTGATTCTTCATTCGCATATAAGAAACTTCAAGGCAGGGCTGCATGCATTGTGTGCAACCTGGCAGTTGCATAGGGCCTCATGCTCAGAATGGCCTTGTACTTTGTTTAATACTTTATATTTGAACCAGTGTTTTATGAATGAAGTTCCATGGGACAATGGAACAGTGAGGGGGTGAGCAGAGGGTATCTGCACATCATGCATGTCCCCAGCCATCCCTTGCTGTCTCATCTGCATAAGTGTGTGTGATGGTGAATTCTGGTGACCCACGACTCCTGGGAGTTCAGTAAGATTCAATGTGAGAATGAGATTAAGTATTTATGTCCGTGACTGAGTAGGTGAGGAAGCTGACAGTCTCAAGGTCATGCTCTGCTTGAACTTTGCAAGAAGGCAATGGTACTAAGAAACATAGATGACCAAGGGACCCTATGAAGGGGAGCAAAATATGCCACCCCAAAATACGGTACTTTGCCATATTGATTATTTTGAATTGAAAGTACTTAAGAAACAATTGGTTCAAGAAGGACACTCTGATCCTCCTTTGTCTCCCTGAAAGCAGAAGATTAATCTCCCATGGAAAGATATCCTTCCTGTACCAGGAGGGTAGAAGCCATCCCTATCACCAAAGATAGTGAATTTAGGGCTGAGAAGGCTATATAAACAAATCTTTTTTACTTCTTCATCAATTTACTACCCCAAGCTCAAACCCCTTTGTTTTGTAGATTCTTCACAAATTTTTTGTTTTCTTGTCTAAAAGGTATAAAAGCTTCCTGCTTTGGCTAATTCTTTGAGCCTCATATTTTTACGGGGCTCTCATACATAAGAAATTAAATTTGTTTTTCCCTTCATTAATTTATCTTATGTCTTATGAACTTCTGTCCAAAGTTCCTAATTCAAGCCAACCCACCTCAAAAGTCCCTCTGTTTTCTATTTAATTCGATTTCTAAATTAATTTAATTTTAATCTCCCATTTCAGACTCAACTGTCTTCAAGGACAAATACTCAGTTGGGAAAGAGAAAAGTCAGTGATAAAATTAATTTAATTTAAAGTGTGAATAATAGAGATACATGACACTTTTGAGGGATATTTATATTTTAAAGAATCATTTACTTGTTTAATAATTAGACCAACCAATTGTAGGAAAGACAGAATTTTTTTCTGTTCCTACACTTATCATATCTTTATGTCTTGAATTATTCATCTGTATAAGCCCAGTTATGCTGAAAATGATGACATCGAACGAAATAGAAAGGGCAATCTGTAGTTCTTTTTGTCCCACCCTTCCTTACTCATCAGTAAGCCAATTGGAGAGAGTGTTGATAGAATGTGCATGTATCAAGAAGTGAAATAAAAATGGTAAAGTTTTGTGTCATGTTTCCACTGTTGTCGTAAGAATAATAAACATATGCATGATCTATTAAATATATTGCATAATTTTGATAATTCAGCATACAACTTAAATATTCTTATATTTACATTATACAATATAAAGATGAATAATAAAATTAATGCTAATAAACTTTGTTTTTTCTTTGCTTAGAACTAAATTAAAGAGTAAATTTTAAAAAAATTGATAGGTTGAGAGAGAGATGGCAGATGAAAGAAAACAATTTTATATTTTAGTACACTTAACAACTATTTTGCTCTGTTTTTTGAACAAGTGGTCTGCAATTTCATTACTTCCTGGGCCCTGCTAATTATGTAGACATTAACACTCACTCTGTAGTAATGAACTGGCATAGACTCTAGCAAGTACTTTGAGCATTATTAACTTATAGTTTAAATACCATATATAGGAATTTGGAAATGGACTACTGACTTCTGAAAATCCTAATATAATTGCAAACTAAATTAATTATTCTCTGTTTTCCTCATATGTTCTAATGTCTTCTTCTTCCTTTCAAAATAACTCCTTGGACATCTCCAAAGTTCCTAATTCAAGCCAATCCACCTCGGAAGTCCCTCTGTTTTCAATTTAATTTCATTTGATTTCTAATTTAATTTAATTTTAATCTTCCATTTGAGACTCCACTTCCTTCAAGGACAAATAATCAGTTGGGGAAGACAGAAAAGTCAGTGATACAAGTAATTTACTTTAAAATGTGAATAATAGAGATACCTGACACTTTTAAGGGATATTTATATTTTAAAGAATCACTTACTTTTTGACTCTGATCCTAATGTGTAAGAAACAATAATGTTAATGGAGGAAACATTCTATTACTCTCTGCTAAGAAGGCTCCTCTACACAAATCCACTTGAAAAAATGGGTTGTAGCTTATTCGTTAAAAATTGCACCGGATTTTTTTTTAAATGAGGTAATATATGCTCAGATATTACCAAAAATATTTCTAATTAATTGAAAAAGGCTTCACAATCATGAAATATATAGGTTTATTCTCTGTCTCTTTAAAGCTCACCAGAACAACAGCAACAACAACGACAACAACAACAAACCAAATGCACTTTAAAATTGTTGTGCTAGTTGGGAACTTAGCCTTCATTTAATTGTCTTTATTTATTTGACTTGTGTTCTTTCCATCCTGGCTTCGTATCTCAGTGTATCTGCTTTGCAGCTTCAGGAGTTTGGCTAAAAGAACCCTCTGAGTTGAAATTGTAAGGGCAGTGCCCCCATACCAACTTTTTCTACAGACAAGATTGTTTGGGGCTCCCTGGTGAACAGAAAGTGTGTAATGACTCACTGTGACATCATAGTTGTTGCCCTATTACAAAAAGATTGACAATCTATTTATAACTTTTAGAGGACTACTTAGCAGTATCTTTCCCCCCCTTCCTTTTTTAAATTAGTTTCAAGTATACAGTACATTGGTTAGACACCTATATAGTTTGTAAAACGGTCCCCCCCGCCATTGCTCCCTCCCTCCCCTGACCCTCCACCTAGCCAACGTATTAATGCTAACTGCATTCCCTATGCCGTGCTCCCCATTCTCATGACCATCTATCAGCTACTAATTTCTACTTCTTTAATCCTTCACCCCATTCTCCCAGTCCCCCCCAATCTCCTCCCCTCAGTCTATGACCAAATTGTCCACTATATTTGTGAGTCTATTTTTGATTAATTTGTTCTTTTTATTCCTTAGATTCTGCATGTAAGTGAAATCATATAGTGTTTATCTTTGTCTGACTTAAATACCGTCTAGGTCCATCAAAGCAATATGTTTTACTCTGTGTCTTTTAAACCGGAGTGAGTCACTTATAGGCAACATGTAGGGGTCTTGTTTTCCTTTCCATTCATCCATTCTTTTAGAGCACTTAATTCTTTTCCATTTGAGGTACTTGTTGATAGGAATGTAGTTGTTATCATTTTTTATTCCTGGTTTTGATACATGTTTTTTCTTCTTAAAGAAGTCCCTCCAACATTTCCTATAATACTGGCTTAGTGGTGATAAATTCCTTTAGCTTATTTTTGTCTGAGAAGCTCTTTATTTGTCCTTCAACTCTAGATGATAGTTTTGCTGGATAAATTATTCTTGGTTGTAGGTCCTGGGTCTTCATCCTGTTGAATATTTTTTGCCAAGCCTTTCTGTCCTGCATAGTTTCTTTTGAGAATCAGCTGCCAGTTTTATGAGTTTTCCCTTATAAATAACTATCTTTTTTTTCTCTTGCTGCTTTTAATATTCTTTCTTTGTATTTAACCTTTGGCATTTTAATTATGATGTGTCTTGGTGTGGGCCTCTTTGCATCTCTGATTTTTGGAATTCTCTGAGCTTCCTGGCATTTTACGTCGATTTCCTTCACCAGATTAGGGAATTTTTAAATCATTATTTCTTCAAATAGTTGTTCAACATCTTGATTTTCTTCAGTTATGCTGGTCAGATGGATATTTAGACCCTTAATAGTGTCCCATATGCTCCTTAATTTATTTTTATAGTCTTGGCATCTTAACTCTTGCCATTCTGATTATGTGTCCTTGGCTTTCCCATCTTCTAGATAGGGCATTTGATCCTTTTCTTTATTCACTCTGTTCATTCCTTTGCTTTTATTACATTTAATATACTTCTCGTCTCAGACAATGTGTTCTTCATTTCAGACTGGTTCCTTTTTATAATTTCCATTTCCATTTTTATGTTTCTTATCTCTTTGTTGAAGTTCTCACTGAATTTAACCAAAAGTTCATTGAGCATCTTTATAACCAGTTAGATTACTTGACTCCATTACATCTGGATCTCTGTTCTCTTCTCTCATATGGTTTCTGTTTCTTTGTCTTCCCATTTTGGCTGACTTTCCGTGTCTGTTTCTATGTACTAAGCAAAGCTCCTAAATCTCCCGGTTTTATTAGTGTGGATTTGTGAAGCAGGTGTCCAGTGGCACAATCCTGAGAGGGGTTCAGCTACAGGCTAAATTTAGCTCAAGCCTGTGCCCCTCTAGGGCTACCTGTTAAGATTCAGAGGCTGTGCTTATAGTTGCCTCAAAAGGCCATACCAGAAACTGAGGTCAGCTGCCTCCAATGTGAGTCTAGGTGCTGCTCAGCAAGGAGCACCTGACTCACTGAGGATAAACCTGGATGTGGCTTGGTTGGGGCTGCAAGTTGTGGGAGGCAGGATTTCAGGGAATCCTCTGGGCGGAGTGACCTCTATTATCCAGTCTAATGACCTCACCGCAATGCAGGTGTTTTGTCCATGCACTGGGAGGAGGGAGGGCTCAACAGGGAACAATGGATACTGCTAGCACTTCTGAGTCTTGCCTCAGCCCTCACTCCAACAATGTCTCCCTGTAAGTTCCTGTTGCCCCCTGTGCAGCCAACTCATTGCTGGTGCTTGGAGCGAGCAGATCTGTCACCGCGAAAATCCACTCGCAGTTGCGGCCCCTTTAAGAGGCTTCTGCAGATGCAGCAGCCACAGCCTCTGTCTCACTCAGTCACCCCACGTCCTCACCCTGTCCTATCTTCTGCCATTGCAGGGTGCTTTCTTGGATTTCTCCCTAGTTGCATGGCTTGTTCATCAAGATCCCAGGCGATTTTTCCTTGCTGCTGCTCCTCGTTTCCATCATAACTTTGATTTGGTCACCACAGGGATGAACAGAGCCTCTATCGTCTAGGCCATTTTGGTTGCCCCTAGCAGTATCTTTTAATCTATGTGGCAGAAGACTAACAGATTTTTTCCCCCTGGGGTAAGTTTCTAGGTTAAAAGGAAAGTTCATCACCCAAGTTATTAGATTGGAGACACTGTGATATTTATTGTCAATGGCTTAAGTGGGATCTCTCAACATCTTGCATTTGTTTAGCCTTTCCTAAAATCTCAGAGTTTAGTATGTTTACAAGTAGTTTTCTAAAAAACAAACAAAAAACCAAAAGACCACCACCCACTAGACTATCATAATCTATTTGTTCCTACTGAATTCCCATTGTTTCTTTTAATTCCCTAGACTGACAGTCTTCCCACATATCTTTCAATTTCCCCCATTCTGGATGTTCTTAATGAAACATAATAAGAACATCTCCACTTATTGAGTGCTTACTATATGCCAGGCATTTTTCTCAGCATACTACATGGATTGTTGTTATTACCACCATTTTACAGATGAGAAGACTGAGACACAGAGATGTTAAGAAACTGACCAAATTACCAGTGATGGTGAGTGGAGGTACCACAACACAGACATAGGCAGTCTGGTCTCAGCCATCCACTCATCCACTATTTCGCCTCTCAGTGTTTTCCTCAAGCCAAATACACAGATTCATTTTCATTAACTCATTTTCACCTACTTATCTGATTCCTTTATATCAGCCTGTCTGTAAGGCTTTTAAAGCTTACCATGTCCCAGGAACTTTAAATAAATTACTTCACTTAGATATTATCATTATCCTATTTCACAGATGTCAAAATTGAGGGATAAAGAAATTAAATTATTTGGCCAAAATCTCAAAATTTTAAAGTCAGAATTTAAATCTAGTTATTTTTATCATTATCCTACGGCTTACTCTTTACATCGAATTTAGCTTTCCTTGTTCTTAAAAATCAATTTTCTATGCCAAATTATAGAAAAGCCTTTTAAAAAAAAAAAATGTTGGTGATAAGTTTAATTGTTAGAGCCAAATATTTAGTAGCCAGAGACCAAATGCTTAGTTCCAAGCCCAGCTATGCCAGTTGGCAACACTGGTTTCATGGCCACAGTTCCCAGATGCATACTGGTAATCACGAATCAATGAATTATGAAATTTTAAACATGGGCTGTACTTTATCATTCATCAAATCTAATTTCTTCATTTCACAGATAAGAAAGACACAGAGAGGTTATATATGAGATCACACAGCAAATTAGCAGCAGAGCAGGGACACTAATTTAGATTTCTTTATACTAAATCTGGGGTCTTCATCCCATACAACAAAGGAATAGTATACTGGATATTTTTTCCACAGTGTCTTAAAAAATGTGTTTTAAAAAATACATTCAACAAATACCGAGTGGCTAATATATGCCAAACACTGTTCTAGGTGCTAGGGTTAGGGTAGTAAACAAACAAACAAAGTTCTGCCCTCATGGAGCTTTACAACCTGCCATTGTAATGGTAAGATGTATTGAATTTTTTAATGATAAAATGTTGCATGAATTTAATCACTTTAAATTTAATCATTGGCAAAAAAGTGTTGAAGAAGCCCTGGCTTGAAATACGGATGATCCAAAGCTATAATGTCTCCCAGACAGAAGAGCTAATCATTAACCTACTATTCTGTATGTATAACCAAAGCCCAGCTATTATACATAAATAAAGGTGGTGTGGATTTTGTAGTACTAATGGAAAGATAAAGGAGGTAATGCCCTTCTCAGGATCTTAAGGATAAAATATGAGACACATAGATTAAAAGAGACTGTTTTCTTTTCAAATTAAACCTCTTTAAGTAAGTTCTGTAGCATTTTAAACTTACCTTTTACTATGCGACAATTAAAAATTATTCTCTATAGCTGAGAATTATAGCTATAATTAAGTGAATTGTCAGAAATCCCAAAGCCCCAGTTAACTGTCCTGAAATTGATCTATTTGAAGCCTTTTAAAATTATTCATACCTTATTTTGTGTCAACTTGTCCAGGAGCAGAGAAATAACAATAGTAAAATGTAAATTTGCCTCTAAATCAATATACGATATCTTTCTCTTGCCAATAATTATTATAATAAAGTGACAAAATTGAGCTCTTGGTCACAAAGGCTGGCTGCATTTGCTTTTGATCTGACTAGACATAGTCACTCTAAAGATATTTCATAATGGGCAACAAAAAGCTGTGCAGTTTTAAATACTAAGCCTATTCTTTAATTACAATACTTTTGCAATGTCAATGTACACCATTATCTGCAATAACCATAGTTTTTAAAAAATATAGTTATGTTTTGAGCTAATCACAAACTATGCTTTAGTGGCTTCTAAGATAGTTAATGCTTCAGTCTCACTCATACACCTAATAAGTAATATGGCTGATATCATGTCCCCTAAAAACTCTGCTGCTGAGGGATAATACTAAAACATCTTAAGTTCAGCAACAGAAACACATGAGAAGTCAAAATAGAATTTATTGTTACAAATTCATAACCATTTTTACTCATAAGCTTGCATAAATGCTGAACCGAAGATACATCTTCTAATATAAATACACCTACTATTCAGAAGCATATTTTCCTCTATTATGGATTCCTTATTCACTACTTTTGAGGAGAAAATATATAAGAATTAACATTTAAAAAATACCCTGAATGGCAACTGTTGGAGAAAAACCTAAAGGGTTAGCAATTGTAGTTGAACTGCCTTTTATCATTTATACCTACATTCCTCATTGTGCCTTTAGAAGATCCAGTGAGAGAAACATGTTTCAAGTAGCAAAGTTAGCTAATCCACATGAAAGCATGCTACAAAGTGTACAGTGCCCAAAGAAGATAGTTTGTTGTAACTTAATTTCTTTTGTTCCCTCATGGTTCACATTGGGCTATAGAGTCGGTAGAAGTAAATTGTGCACATACTTCCCATTGCCAATGCCATCGCAATAAAATGTCTGCTAACACAGAGGGCAATAATGCTCATTTTTACGGTATTTAGATAAGACAGTCTATTCCAGATGCAAAAACAGTGAACCAAAAGATAGGGAGCCTCTTTTTATTTTCTTTATATCCATCATAGATGGTTGAGTGGGTAGGGCCGTTTCTAGAAAATGCTATGAAGGACACTTATTTTGTCTTTGACACTTTTCTGTGTCCTTTTTCTATACATATCTTTCCCATTTTTTTTTCAAAGTCCGTTATTCAAGTTTGCCTTGATTAAACTCTAATACCTGACAAGTGGCCCAGCCCAGAGAGCCTCTTTAGTCCCTGCTGACCTATGACACTCCTTCATAACTGAGAGATATCCAGAGGCATGGCCATCAAGAGCTCATTCAGCTCCCTTAGGCAGTGCCAGCTGGGGCCAGTAAAAAACCTCAGCAACACCAGATAAACCCAGTGGACCAAAACAACAATGGAAAGGCATTGAAAGATAAAATGCCATTGGAACCATGACCCAAAAAAGTAGGGGAAGACCTGCACATTAAACTTAAACAGTGACTGCCTGCTACTACAAAAGATTTAAACAGGACCCAAGTTCTCCTAACTGAACAAAGAAAATGTCCAGGATACAATAAAAAACCATCTGTCATACGAAAAAACAAAATGAAACAAAACAAAAAAAGAAAGAAAAGGAAAAATCACAACTTACATAAGAAAATCAATTGATGCCAAAATTGAGATGAGTCAGATGGTTGAATTATCTGACAAGGATTTTAAACAGGTATCAAATAACTGTTTGAAAATTACATATTCTTCTAGAACATATGGAAATCTAGAAAATTTCAGCAAATAAATACAAGTTATAAAAAATAACTAAATGGAAATAATAGAATTGAAAAATATAGTAACAGAAATAATAATAAAAGAAAACAACATGGTGGATGGGCCCACAAGAAGAGTAGTGAGGACAGAGGACAGATCAATTGAATTCACTCAATCTGAGTAACAGAGAATAGATAGAATATTTTTTAAATGAACAGAAACTTCAGGGGCCTTTAGGACAGTAACAAAATATTCAGCCTTCATATCACTGGACTCCCAGAAGAAGAGGAGAAAGACAGTGGCCCTGAAAGAATATTCAAATAAATAACAATTGAACACTTCTCAAATTTAGTAAAATACATTTACAGATTCAAGGAGCTGAGAAAATTCCAAATAGGAAAAATCCCAACAATTCACACTAAAACACATTATAATTAAATTTCTAAATATAAAAGATAAAGAAAATATTTGAAGGCATACAGAGAGAAATAAATGTTTTTATAGGAGAACAGCAATTTGAATAATATCAAATTTGTCATTTGCAACCATGGAAGAGAGAAGAAAGTGGCAAAATATTTTTCAAATGATGAAAGAAAAAATCGTTAACTGTAAATTTAATATTCAGCAAAATCATCCTTCAGAAATAGAAATAAGGACATTCTTATACAGAGGAAAATTAAAAGAATTTGTCACTAGCAAACCTAACCTTAAAGGTTGGCTACGGAAATTTCTTTAAATGGAAAGAAGGTAATAAAATTAAAAATCTTGGAGCATAAAGAAAGATGAAACAAGGACAAGAGCAGAAATACAGGTATATACACATTTTTACTTATGAGATTCATAAATCATATTTGATGATTAAAAAAAGAGGCAATTGATACACAGGACAATAATATCTAACAGTGTGGGAGGTAAGGAACCTACACAGAACTGAAATTTCCATATACCGAGGTGGTAAAATGTTGGCACCAGTAGACTGTGATGTGTCGCATGTAGATATTATAATACTTGGAGTAACCACTATGAAAACTATGAAATGAGATAAACCCAAAGCCACTATAGAGAAAATATTTCAAATCATAAATCTGATAAGAGATTAATATCCAGAACATAGAAAGAACTCCTATAATTCAACAATGACAAAAACAAATAACTCAATTAAAAAAATGGGTGAAGGACTTAAATAGACAGTTCTCCAAAGAATATATACCAAAGCCCAATTAGCACATAAAAAGATGATCAACATCACTAGTCATTAGGGAAATGCAAATCAAAACCACATTTTGAAACTGCCTCACACTTATTAGAATGGCAATCATCAAAAAGACAAGAGGTAAGTGTTGGTGAGGATGTGGGGAAGAGAGAACCCTTGTGTAGTTGGTGGGAATGTAAATTAGTGCAACCACTATGGAAATATATATAAATATATATAATGCTGTACATTAGATTCCCAGAACTTATTTATCTTCTAACTGAAAATTTGTACTCTTTGACCAACATCTACCCATTTTTTCCAACTCCCAGCCTCTGGTAATGACCAATCTACTCTTTATCTATGAGTTTGGCTTTTTTAGATTCTATATATAAGTGATAGCATATAGTATTTGTCTTTCTCTGATTTATTTCACTTCGCATAATGCCCTCAAGGTCCATCCATGTTGTTGCAAATGGCGGAACTGCCTTTTTTTTTTGTGGCTGAATAGTATCAATGGAATATGAACAAGTTCTTGGGATATAATGCAGCATAGTTATCACAGTTAATAATACTGCATTATATACTTGCAAATTGCCAAGACAGTAGATCTTAAATATTCTCACCACAAAAAGAAATGGTAATTATGTGACACAATGGAAGTGTTAGCTAAGGCTGTGGTGGTAATCATTTTGCAATATATAAATGTAACAAATCAATACATTGTACTCTTTAAATTTATAAAATGTTACATGTCAATCATATCTCAAAGCTAGAAATAAAATAAAATAAAATGGTGCAGCTGCTGTGGAAAATAGCATGATGGTTCCTCAAAAAAACTAAACATAGAATTACCATATAATACAGCAATTCCACTTCTGGTATATACCCAACGGAACAGAAAGGAGGGACTCTAAGAGATATTTGTACACCCATGTTCACAGCAGCCTTATTCACATAGCCAAAAGGTGGAAACAACCCAAATGTTTATTGACAGATGAATAAATAAACAAAATGTGGTATATAAACAATTGAATATCATTCGCCCTTATTAAATTCTGATGCATGCTATAACATGGATAAAACTAGAAGATGTTATGCTAAGTAAAATAAGCCAGACACAAAATGGCAGCTATTACATGATTCCACTAATATGAGGTTCTTAGTATAAGCAAATCACAGAGAAAGCAAAATAGTTGTTATCAGGGGCTGGGAGAAAGGAATAAAAAGCCTACAGATTGGAAAAGGAGAAATAAAATTGTTTCTATTTGGAGATCATATGATTGTATATATAGAAGATCCCAAGGAATCAAGAAAAAAAAATCTCGTAGAACTAATACGCGATTCCAGAAATTTTGTAGGATATAAGACCAACACACAAAGATCAATCACATCTCTATATAGTAAGAATGAATGTGTGGAAATAAATTAAAAACGCAATGCCATTTAAACCTGTTGCAAAGAAAACGAAATACTTAGGTAAACAATTTAAAAAGCATGTACAGAATCTATATGTTAAAAATGACAAAATACTGATGAAGACATAAAAGAAGATCAAAATAATTGGAAAGATGTACTGTGTTCATGGATTGAACAACTCAACATAGTAAAGATGTCAATTCTCCCCAAATTGATTTATAGGCTTAATGCAATTTCTACGAAAATTTTGGGAAGGTTTTTTTATAGACAGAGAGAAACTTTTTCTAAAATTTATATGGAAAGAAATAGATCCCAGAATAGTGAAAACGACCATGACAAAGAAGAATAAAATATGAGAAATCAAACTACTTATACTAAGATTTAATATATAGATGCAGTAAAGACACTGGTATCAATTCTATGAAAGAGAGTAGAGAACCCCAAAATAGACCTACACAAATATACTCAACAGTCTTTTGGCAAAGGTGCAAAAGCAGCTCAATGGAGGAAGGGATAACATTTCAACAAATAGTGTTGGAGCAATTGGAAATCCACAGGCAAAAAACATAAACTTGACCTAAACTTTACACCTTAAACAGAATGTAACTCAGAAAGGACCATGAGCTCAAATGTAAAATGTAAAACTATAAAACTTTAAGAAAAAAACAAAAATCATTGGGATATAGGACTAAATCGTTTTTAGAGTTGACCCTGTAAAAGACCATACAAGGAAATAAATTGACAAATCAATCATCAAAATTAAAAACTGCTGCTCTGTGAACATTCATGTGTGAAGGATGAAAAGCTGCAGAGCAGTAGAAAATACATAAATTGTGCTTCTAACAAAAAACTAGTATCTGGAATAAAGAACTCCCAAATTCAACAATAATAAAAGAAATCAAATTAGAAAATGTGCAAAAGCCTTGAGTAGACATTTCACCAAAGAGGGTATACAGATGGCAAGTAAGTACATAAAGAGATGTTCAACATCATTGGCCATCAGAGAAATACAAATTAAAATCAAAATATTAATATGCAATATGCACCTATGAGAATGGCTAACATTAATGATAGTAACAAGACCAAATGCTGATGAAGATGCAGAGAAACTGGATCACTCATGCATGTTTGGTGGGAAGGCAAATTGACAGCAACTCTGGAAAACAGTTTGGAAGTTTCTTATACAACTAAATATAAAACTACAATATGACTCAGCAATTGCACATGTATTCTAGAAAAATGAAAACTTATGTTCACACAAAAACTCATACATATGTTTATAGCAACTTCATTCATAATAGCCAAAACCTGGAAAAAGACCAGATGTCCTTCAAGAGGTAAACAGTTAAACGTATATGCAATGGAATACTACCCTGCAATACAAAGGAGTGAACTATTAATACAAGCCAGAACTTAGAGGAATCTCTACAGAATTATATGAGTGGAAAAAGCCGGTCTTAAAAAGTTACATGTCATTTATAAATTATTCCATTTACATTAACATTTTTGAAGTAACAAAATTATTTCTTACTAGAGTTTAGCAATGGGGTGGAAGTGGGAGGCTGGGAGTAGGTAAGTGAGAGGGAGGGTACCTAAGGGAGGTGAATGCGTCTATAAAGGTCTCACAAGGGATCCTTGTGGTGACAGAACTGTTTTTTATCTTGACTGTGAGGGTAGATACATGAACCTAACTAAATATATGTTATAAAATTGTATAGAATTAAGTACACAAACATACATAACCACAAATGAATACAGGTAAAACTGTTGGAATCTTAATAATATTGGTGGATTTTATCAATGTCAACATCCTGGTTGTGATATACTACAGTTTTTCAAACTGTTACTTTGGTGGAAACTGGGCAAAGTGTACATAGTATCTATTATTTATTAAAACTGCATGTGAATCTACAATTATCTCAATAACATTTTCAGTTAACAAACAGTAAGCTTAGTTTAAATTTAAAGTCCAACAGAAATCATAATATTCACAATATGATAACACAAATCAATAGAACAAATTATATTTCCAACATAGTATATACTAAACTCATCATAAAATTACTCTAAGTTTGTGATTTGCATTTTAATTTTTCTTGGATAATATTTTTATTGTGGTAAAACATACAACAAAATCACCATTTCAACAATTCTTAAGTACAAAATTTGTTGTCATTAGGTACATTCATAGTGTTGTACAATCATCACCACTATCCATTTTCAGAATGTTTTCATTATCCCAAACAAAAATTCTGTACCTATTAAATTATAACTCCACATTTTTCCCTCTTTGCCACTTGGTAACCACTATTTTACTTCTGTCTCTAAGAATTTGCCTACTTTAGAAACTTTATATAAGCGGAAATACACAAAATTTGTCCTCTTGTGTCTGGCTTATTTCACTTAGCATAATGTCTTCTAGGTGTATCCATGTTAATAGCATGTGACAGGACTTCATAAGGCTGAATAACTGTATAATTTTTTATTCATTGATCTATCAATAGACATTTGTTTCCATTTCTTGACTACTGTAAGGCTGCTGTGAACATGGGTGTGCAAAGATCTGATTAAGTCTCTGCTTTCGATTCATTTGGGTATATGTTAGAGGTGGAATTGCTGGATCAAATGGTAATTCCATGTTTAACTTTTTGAGGAATCATCATACTGCTTTCCATAGTGACTGCACCATTTAAATTCTCTCCAGCAATGCACAGAGTTCTAATTTCTACATCCTCACCAACGCTTGTATATATATTTAATAACAGCCAACTCAAGCGTGTAATGTGGTGCCCCACTATGGTTTTCATTTGCATTTCCTTAATGTAGATTTAAAAAACACATTTAAGTGTGAAAAGAGCACAACCTGTTCCATCCTTTATGATCAGAAAAATAAATTGCTGTGACTCTTATGGAATAAATATCCATATATTACTTACACTCAAGGAAGATAATCTCTTAAAATATATACAGCAAATTATAAGTATCTATTGTTGTTGCAGTGGTTATCATTAACACGTTATGTTTGTTGTAAATATAGTTTTAAAAAAAATTCCTCAATGACCCGATCTCAGATCCCAAAGGAAGGTTTCATGTTTCCCTATAGAATTAACTAAAGCTCAGTTTGCTAAAATCCCAGATGTATTTTCCTTTTAAAATGTCATTAGTCAAAATGAATGCATCCTTAATGCTTTACTTGTATGGATTATGCAATACTTGGATGGGCAGAACACTGAGTCTAGTTCTAGTCCCAGTTCTTCTTCTACAGTTGTGTCATTGTAAACCAGTCATCTAATCCCTTACAATACTGTTGTCTTAGGTGAGATGGACTGAAGCTTAAGAATCAGTCTGGGGCAAGCCTTTGCTCTATCATTAATAGTCAAACTCAACCTCTCAGGGTCCTTATCTGTAAGAAGTGAAAATAATCTACTCACTGCACCTTAAATTAACCTCTGTCAAAATCCAATATGATACTGCAGGAAGCAAAGGTGGAGACAGACTGTTAGGAACTATTACAGAGGTTTGGGCATCGGGGATAATAACTTTGAGTAGGCTGCTGGCTGGGCATGCAGGAAGCACTGGTAAGGTTTTATACATCTTTTCAAGGCAAAACTGATAGGATTTGCTGTTTGGTTGAATACTGGGCATGAAAGAGAAAAACTCCAAGGTTGTGGGCTTTACAGTTGGGAATAATGGAGATTCATTTACTTTGATGAAGAAGACTGAAGTTGAAAATGTTTGGGTTTTAGGGAAGCTCAAGTGTTAAATTTGGTCATGATAAATTTATAAAATGTCTACTAGATATGCACACAAGTGTGGTGAACAAGAAGCCTGATTCACGTTTTATAAAAGTTCTTGGAGAAGGTTGAGACTGTACATAGGGATTAGGTGAAAACTTCTGGTATAGTCTCAGCAAGAATGAGTCAAGGCATGAAATAATGTAGTAGCAGGAATAATGAAGAAGGGATTTAATGAAGTCGAACATAACAGATGATTAATTGATGAGATCAAAAAGATAGGGAGGGCTTATGGATGTCCGCAGGATATCTGGCATGAGACATTAGGTAACAGTTGAACAGAGTGTGAGAGAAGGAGCAAATCTCAGAGGGGGAAGATAAGTTAAGCTATATAGCAATCACTAATTGAAGTCATTAAGAGACAAACTTAAAAGTATAGGTCCAACCATGGAAGAGCTCAACGGGAAAAAGACAATAAAGTAATGACAGTAAGAACAGAGTGTTTTACGTGCAAAAACTGAACTATGTATGTGTGATGTGGGGGTCACACCTATGAGATAACTAGGTTTGAAATGCCTGTGGAATAAGACATTAATCAAATTGCTTGCTCTTGTGTTTTTTGTTTTTTTTTTTTTTAAATTTGCAAGTATTATTCTGCAGTATAATACAGTTCTCTCACTTTAGGCTATCTAAAAGCATTTACAGGATTAAATATGAATAACATTACTTACTGCCCTCCCAAATATTGTCCACAAAAAAATAATTCAAATTATTTTGCAAATCTTGAAATAGAATACTAGTGTTCATTCAGGTTTCCCGTTTTTTGGTTTGCTTTTGGGAGTAGGTGGAAGGGGGACACGAGGACACAACTTGAGAACAACACAGGCATACTTCTGTTCTTATTCCTTCACTGAGCTCTGTTTCTAAATGTAACACAATTTTAAGGCTTAAATATGCATATAACTATATAAAATGATACCACCATGCATTTGACATGGGAATTATTCATGTTTTGAGTCCTCTACTCTTAGTTATCATTTTCTATCTAGAATGAAAATAAAAAAAAACCTTACTGTTTACTCAAGAATACAATACTATATTTATATTTACATATATCTCATTAGTTTAAAAAGACTTATACAAATAATCTCTTGAAATTAACATTAAATTGTGTTCTCTGCAACCCGATGCATATAGCCTTTTTAATCGTTAAAGATATTTTTAGGTGAGGAATTATTGAGATAAAAAATCCACTCAACAGTTGAGAATAAATGATTTTAGGAAATGATTCAAAGTTATTTGCTAAAATGAATTCTATTGCAAAAATGTCAAATTTGCTCATCAACCTAGCTTCCAGTGTTTTCTAACATTGAGCCAAAAAAATGCCAAAGAAAAAATAATTACAAAATATGGTCATTATATGCTTCTAAGTAATAAAAGCTTGAAACTCCAGTACTAAGACAACTTACTTATATCCCTTTTACAAACTCACTTGTGAGTGTATATTTGGAAAAATTAGAAAAAACTTTGGGTCTTATCTTATTTAAATAGATCAGTGACTAAGCAACTAGAGTACGGAAGCGCCGAGATCTTATTTTTTAAAGGTTATTTCTTCTGGCACCTGAAATAAAGAAGATCAAGAAGCGGGGGAAATCACTGTGATAATGAGTTTTTTTTTTTTCTTTCCAAGAGTTTTAAATTTGGTTTGGCAATTGTCTTAAATATTCAATTAAATTCACCATATTACAGAAGCAAGAACAGCTCATTAGAAAATTGATTTGATGGAAGAGAACCCTTACCAAAGACACAACCTCTTAAAAGCAGAGGAGAGTAGAGAACTGCATTTATGGAGAATAAATCCCAAATAGCAGTTATTGTATTAATTTTGACAGTTGTCAATAAAATTGACAGGATGTGATCACCTCCAATTTGAAATAATTTCTCTGTTCCTGAACTGCATAAATGTCAACAGTTGTCTTTTTTATTTCTCTGAATCTCATGACTTAAGAGTCACATGTACACAGGCATGTTTCTAAATATATCACCATTTAGTCTTGCATGTGCCTGTATAAGTAAATGTTTCCTACACATACTACTTGAATTCTTAATAAGTTCCTAAGGAGATAAATAGTCAGATTCCTTTATATCTAATTTTAGTTCCTTTAAAGCTGATCAACATTATTGAGGCCATGGAATTAGGATAAAATAGCATGATTCAACGTGGAAAAATGTCAACTGCTGAACATAAGGGTGCTGAAATAACCAATCCTAGTCTGGCAAACACCCAAGGCATCCCCCATAGTAACAGAGCTGATGGCATAGCAACGGCAGCTGCTTCACCACAGAAAAATTAGAAGAAATATTCTTGGAAAAAAGTGTAATCTGTTAAAGTCAAAAATGATATTTTTTTTCCAACAAAAAAACCTGTGAGTGCATGTGTTAAATAATACTATCCCTTAACAGCTGTAAATTCTCCAGTGCCATGTAAAAGTCACTTTGATAACTCTCAAGGCCAAGCAATTCGAAGCTAAAACTTCTTAGATTGTTCTCAGCCAAACTGTTATGTTCCTTGAAAAGTTAGAGAACAATCTTTTCTTTATTTTAAGATAAAAGATTTTCTACCTTTTTTAAAAGAACCATTTGAAAGAAAGATTTATTGAAGTTACAAATTTACTTCATCAGCACTTGAAGAATATTAGGATATAACATGAAGTATATTGATTAAAATATTCTAAAATTCCATTAAAATTAAAGTCTGTAAGATTAGCTCTGCCAGCCTGTTAGCTCTGCAGCCATCCATAATAGGGTCTAAATCTCACTGTTTGATCAAACACGTACAGATAGTTTCTACGTAAGTTAAAATTCCTAGATCATTTTCTTTTAACAGTAAAATAGTCCTGACTACTTTTGTTATTGTTGTTCTAATTGATTTAGTGCTTATTGCATACCAGGTATTATGATAAATGGTTTACCTTCATTGTAGGAAGTATTATTATTCTATGAGAGAAAAAACTGAGGCATGGGGTAATTTATTCAAGGTCACAAAACATGGACAACTGGCATTTAGGCCCAGACTGACATGTAGGCCCAAGTTCTAAACTCTAGAAGCCTCATTTTACCCTATGTGGCTTCAATTACTTGATAATTTTATTTTTAATAAAATCAAATTAATGGAAGCTCTGTCCCACCTCCTTTTAGTTCATGAATCTTAGACTCAAAATCAGGCATTTTAAATTTTTTCCTCAGTAGCTGCACCAAACACATAACTATTTATTAATTTTATTTATTCCTCCTGAAATTTTTTTTATTTCCACTTCAGTGCTACCACCCTATACAAAATTTTCTTCTTTAGGCAAGCACTTACTAAGTGCCTTGTATTTTCAAAACATAGCACTCAGAACCAAAAAAAGGTAAAAATGCAAAAAAATTTTTGAACTTTAACAGCTTTAAAATTTTATTGGTAACAATGGTCAGATACTATGTTGTTATCTTTTACACACTTATCTTGTTAATCTTTATAGTAGTCCAGTAAATAATGTAATATTACATTTATTTTATATATGGAAAAACTGAGGCTCAAATAGCATAGTGCCATAAACCAAGATCATACACTACCTATAATAGGAGTAGATGCAGAATTTAACCTAGATCTCATCTGGAAACACACAGTTCATACTCTCTAAACCATTATACTGTTTTTTAAGTAACTGCCCAAATGGAAAGGGCAATGTGAATAATACAAAAAAAATATACCAGGTGTTCAGAGGTAAGAGAAATAATTCTGGATGGACTATTGTCAGAAAATTTGCATGGAGGGAGTGTCATTAAAGAATGGGTAGGATTTAGGTGGGTGGGGCCTGAGGAGGACATGCCTACCAGGGGAAAACCTGCAGCCTATCCAAGAGGTAATGAGAGCTGTGTGGCAAGCACAGGGCCTTCCAAGGGGAGGCTATAACTGATAAACCTGGAAGAGAAAAGCAAGAATCTGGTGGCAGATATTGGTGTGATTTCGAATTCTGCCACACACACAGCTGAGTGCCCTTGGAGAAGACACTTAATCTCTGGGATCTTCAGTTTCTATATTTGCGAATTGAGCATAATAACAATAACCTTACAAGGGTAAGTTTGGGGGTGATAGAGAGTCAATAATGTAGCTTGGACACATGGTAATTCTTATAAATAAAGCTTTCATTCTTAGCTAAGGTAAGTGGACTTCACCGAGTAGGCAATGGAATCTTTTGAACAATGGAGCAACACAGATATTTGCCACGTTCCCCCTCTCTGAACAATGATGTGTATATCAAAGATTAATTTTCCTTTAACACAACTAATATTTCCTATAACGCAACTCTCTCTTGTTATAGTTCAAAATGCTTGTTTGGTTTCCCACTGCACACAGAAAGAGGCTGAAATGCCTACCTTTAAAATTTAAGGTTCTGCTCAAGCCTCATCTCCCAGCAAACTAGACACCTGTTTTGGCATCAGCTATATGCATCTATTCAGAGTCCCCCCCAAAATAGGGTGGCCAACTCATCCTGATTTGCCTGGGAATTCCTACTTTTAGCACTGACAGTCTTGTGTCTGAGAAATCCTTCTGTCCTAAGGAAACTGAGAGAGTTGGTCACCCTTCCTTGGAAGCATTATATTTTTCCAAATTTCCATATATTTGACTTCTTCCGCTACTTTGCTCTATCAGGAAGTGCATGCCTTGCAAGTCTTATCCAATACAACAACATGAATTATCTGGTATAGCTGGAATAGTCTGGTATAACTAGAGATGACTTCTATAGGAGAATTATGACTGAGTTCAACAGATTGGGATCAAATATTGAAGTTTTTTTTTTTTTTAACTATTTACTTGGAAATAAAATTCAAATACAAAAAAGTTGCAAGAATAAGAGAATTGGAGCATATTTACATACCATTTACCCAGATTCACTTGGATAAATATAGATATATTCAGAAGCAGGAGAAATCACTTCTTACGAGAAAGAAATAATGGAGAAACTGGCCTGAAACAAAGAATTGCAGGGAAGTTTAATGTTCTGAGTTCTGCTTTAGGAAGATAACAATTACAAGGGTGTCTAATAAGATCTGGAAAGAAGAAAAGTCTGGAGACACGGACTAGTCAGTCAGTTGCTCTGCAGTTCCAGCACCAAGAACCTCCTGATGGACAGGAGCTACTGATGGGTTTGAGCAAAAATTAAATAATATTCTCTTACTTTCCATGTTAGATAACAGTGCCTGACATTTCTTGACTAGTTGACCTGACTTAATAAGGTGATTTATGTCTAAGAGTTTTTATGTTTCTTTTAAAAAAAATAGAGATGCATTTATCACATCCCTTTTCTCTCCCTGGTTATTCATAAATGGAGTGACAAAATTAAGAACCAAAGAAATAATTAGACTACTGTTACTTCATATGATGGACTAGTGTTTTGGCAGAGTTACTGGATGAGTTAAAGAGTAACTGGAAATATTCTTCACTCCTAAAACATTGTAATTCTGCTTTTAATTATCATTGAAATGCCACCAGAGATACATTTAAACAGTTTTTGATAAGATGCAAACTAACAAACTGTATCCAACTGCTACAGGGAGAATTTTTTAATTTCACAGTTGGTTGAAAAATATACTATTGCACTATAAAGGAAAAAAGTCAGCAATGACTACCTGTGCTATAAGAATATACATCAGTAAATGAGAAGAAGTACTATCATCGTGGTTGAAAACACTTTTATACATAAAAATCCTAAGGTTCCTCTATCTTATCTTCTTATAGAACTTCAAAGATCCACTTCAAATTTTCTTTAGTACTACATCTGGAAAAAAAATCAACCTTTATTTTATTGCTTCCTTGTTAAAATCTCTTTGGATTTCTTCTCTCGTTTTTAAGTGTCTGGTATTTTGGCACTCTCGCCTTTCACATGAGCCTAATTTATGTGTTGTTCTAATAAACAAGAACATCTACATCTGATACTTTGGGTAGATAATGTTCTGTTTGCTTCAGGGAAAGAAATTAGGGGAGTTCTTACTGAGAAAGTAGTAGCAGTAGTGCTAATAAATACAGGAGTTGTTTTCCTCCATTACAAGAAACACCAATAGCAACATGTGCATCCCAATCTGCAATGCTAAGTGCAGCCAATTAAAGAGAATATAATGGAGGGATTTGCAGAGCGTCATGCTTGGGTTTATTTTTCAAGGTAGTGCTGGGGCCTGTTAGTATTGGCTAGGGAGATTGCCCTCATCTCTTCCTAAGTCAGGGGTGTGTGAAGACTTCCTGGTAGCTTGGAGTTGGCTATGGAGAAAGTATACCTACCACAAAAACTGGCAAATACTACATATCTTATTCTGGAAGCTGGTTAATAAACATTACCAGCGTACCACTGCCTATAAAAGATATTTGGATTATGATTCTGGATTTATAAATACTCGACTATGGAGAGGTTAAATTTAGTGAAATAAAAATGTGTTGAGCTTCCTTAGGTATTGTCTGTCAATAGTTGACAGCATTGAATTCATCTCAGAAAGGGCAGGAGGAAGAGAATAATGCATGGAGAAGATTGTGGACAAAGAAGGAAGATCTTTTCAGATAAAGATGTTGGGCTCCTTAGAAATAGCAGTTATAAACAAATCTCCTACTTTACAGAGCAAATGTCTGCTGGTTATAGAAACATGAATGGCCAAGGTAGACTAAAAGAACAAACAAACAAATAACCTCTTTAAAAACTTAAAAAAGTACATTACATCAAATACTTGACATTCCGATTATTTGAAAAAGCTGAATATACAAGTCATGCTGAAAGTCATCAGTTCCTTTTGTGTATAACTTGGTACCTACAGAGTGAATGATTCCCTTATTGAATTTTTTTAAATAGGCAAGTTTAATTCTAGTGTGAAATTTAGTGACTATTAATTGATTTAATGTAAAGTCTAATTGAGGAAATGAATATTTACAAAGAAGAGGGACATATCAGGATATATCATAGACATCTCAGGGATATATAGGATTTCATACATGGTATGAGAAGATTCAAAGAGAAGTTCAAAGAGAAGATTCCCTTATATATTATTTCTACATATATAATTATATGTTTAGTAAGTGTAGGCAGTTCAGAGAAATAAAATTATTTCAAGGTAAAAGCCACTATCAACATAAATCTCTTGTACCTTTTGCACTATCATTTCACTTTCCTTAGCTTTTCACCTGTTTCTTTACCTATGTATTCTTTTCAATTATTGGCTACTTTAGGGTGGTCCATGTCCTCTTTCTTTCATAAAGGTAAGATTCATGGAGTTCACCTTTTTTCTAGAAACCAAAAGAAGTTTCATGTAGTTTTCCTTGAAAGACAATAGAATAATCTTGATATGAGTTTCATGCAGAATCATTTCTTCAATAATACTGTGTTTAGTCATACCTATAAATTAATTTTGCCTCTTTGTCTCCACTAAAATCTGAAAACATTGTTTTTCTTCACATCAGATATGGTCTAAGTAGTCTTTTCATTTATTTTTCCAGAAAGCTTTCACAGTAAAAAAAGGCCAGAGGGTATTTTCTCATCTTGTTCCAGACAGTGACGGTACAGAATGTGCATTAATGCCCACACAGAAAAGTTAATAATATTCTACGAGAAGACTATTTTTACACTAATAGAACTCATTTACGCAAAGGAAATCTGTACTGCAGAAAGAAGACCTTCAAATGTTTGCAATAATTCTGGATAAACTTTAAGAGAAAAGTAACCTTTTCTTTTCTCACATTAGATCTAAAATAATTAAATCAATTCAAAGGCTTAGTCACTTTTCAAAGACTTTTTAGTTGCTCCTATTGATCATGACTTAAATTTGGTTCTGCCCAGTTTATAGAGCTATTTGGGACTAGAACCAATACCCTGGGGGAAGAAAATTCACAGCTGTACTATTATTGAATGGCAAGATAATTATTTATATTTATTAATATAGAGACAAAGATTATTTTTTTGGGAGAACAGATAACTAGGTCATTACTGTTTAATACTGCATTCAAATATACTGTTTCAAAAGCCAATAATTCTCCCATTAGGCTTTAGCAGACCATAATCTTACCTGACCCAGAGAAGACAAAGCTTTCAGTGTAAACATAGGGTTATTATTCTAAATCTATTTAACATATTGGGATTATATAGAACCATCACAAACAGATACACTTATCTTGTTCAATGATGGTGTTTCTAAGTATCAATAAATACATATATAGAGAGCAAAACATACCACCTAGGGCCCTACTACTTACATAAAAAGCCAACAGCCCTCTGCTTTTTCTTTTATATTAAAAAAGAAAAAGCATAAGTGCTTTTCTTACTTCTAGTAGTAGAATCTGCCATATATATTGCCACAAAGAACTGTAATTCTAGGATCCCATCATGCTTTTAAGCAAGCTAACATGTATATACAGCTGTAATGGAGAAATTCTAAGTACCCTGAACAAGCTGTTTATATTTCAAGGCCTAAATATACGTGTCCAGTGTTCAATGCCATCACTCAGATATTCCCCTTCTCCCCGCCAGCACCCTGCTGGTTCATATGACATTCTGTGAACATGTATGTCAGATCACTTAATACAGTTTATTTTCATCACCTGTGTACATTCCTGCCTTTCCACTAGACTGTGTACTTCCTAGCCATCCTTTATTTATCTTTTTATTCTC
>NW_011889154.1:797209-799903 GCF_000151845.1 Pteropus vampyrus
GAATGGCAAGATAATTATTTATATTTATTAATATAGAGACAAAGATTATTTTTTTGGGAGAACAGATAACTAGGTCATTACTGTTTAATACTGCATTCAAATAAATTGTTTCAAAAGCCAATAATTCTCCCATTAGGCTTTGGCAGACCATAATCTTACCTGACCCAGAGAAGACAAAGCTTTCAGTGTAAACATAGGGTTATTATTCTAAATGTATTTAACATATTGGGATTATATAGAACCATCACAAACAGATACACTGATTTTGTTCAATGATGGTGTTTCTAAGTATCAATAAATACATATATAGAGAGCAAAACATACCACGTAGGGCCCTACTACTTAAATAAAAAGCCAACAGTCCTCTTTAATATAAAAGAAAAAGCATAAGTGCTTTTCTTACTTCTAGTAGTAGAATCTGCCACATATATTGCCACAAAGAACTGTAATTCTTGGATCCCATCATGCTTTTAAGCAAGCTACCATGTATATACAGCTGTAATGGAGAAATTCTAAGTACCCTGAACAAGCTGTTTATATTTCAAGGCCTAAATATATGTGTCCAGTGTCCAACACCGTCAGTCAGATATTCCCCTTCTCCCCGCCAACACCCTGCTGGTTCATATGACATTCTGTGAACATGTATGTCGGATCACTTAATACAGTTTATTTTCATCACCTGTGTACATTCCTGCCTTTCCACTAGACTGTGTACTTCCTAGCCATCCTTTATTTATCTTTTTATTCTCAGGGCCCTGGACAGCACCTGTTAGATAGTATTATCTCAATATTTAGTGAATATAAATAAGGCATGAGTGAATGCACCTTCAAATGATCCAATAGATGCACCTAACTAGCATTTCTATTTAAAGCTTTAATTTTCTCTTTAAAGTGTCTTATATGATATTCTAGGTGGAGATTTGAGATGCTGAAGTATAAAGAACTAAGACATTTTTAAATAAACTCCCTTTTCAATTCTTAGTACTTCAGTACTGTCTACACATAAAATAGACACACTATATATATAGTATAACATACAATTTTGAGTGTGTACGTTTACACATATGTACACACACAAAATTATAGATATTTATCTAAGCTCCCATAAATGCATATATATGAATTCAGTTACATGAAAAGCAAAGTGCGATTATCATCATTCATTTTCTGTATTATTGCTATGAAATTTGGGTTATTTCTAATACAAAATTATCTTGCTGAAAATTTAATTAAAGAGACTAATCTCCCTTGGGAAACAATTAAGGTTATTTTTAGTTAAATCAACAATTCTATTGTGTTCATTTTAGAATAAATTACATAACTAAAATTTATATCTAAAAGACATTGATATCTGATTACCTTTCTCTCATTGCTTTGATTGATAAAAAGCTAATTCTAGTCATTTTTCTTTTTTTCTTCTATTGAAGTATAATTGACTTAGAATGGTAGTCCTGGTATGCAATATAGTGATTCAATGTTTATATAATCCTAGTAATTTTTCAAAAATTTATGGTACATATTTTTGTGTTATTTCTGTAGGCTTGCTGTATTCATCTTAAAACTGCCAATACTTTTCCTTTGTCCCTATTTCCTTAAATTATTCACTTTAAAATGCATCAGTTCAATTTCAATCATTTATTGAAAAAATGTTAGGCAATATTTTTCAGTTGGACTCATTCACATAAGTTACCACAGATTCTCTTTGCAACAGCACAAGATATCATTTAAAATCATTGATAAAGTTAAAGAAAATAAATTCATTGGTAGACCTTTAAATAACTAAGTTTATTTTGAAGAAATAATAACTTTACAGATATTGGTTTTGAATGACATTTTTATTAGTGGTTTATTATTTCACATTTAGTCATATTCAAGTTCTCTGTCTCATTGTAAAGACTCTCAATAAATACTAATTATTCCTTTTTTATTAGATTCTTTTCCAATTTGTAGGGGAACAAATATAAATATCTAGGAATCATACCACCAGAAATAAAAAATTGCAGTATTTCTAAAGATATCTTCATATAGCAAATGCTATATAAGTAAGGCCTTCTTGTCATCAATGACTGTGTATTTTATGTATAAAAATTATTGAGAAAATTGTTTCTCATTAAATTCCTAGCAGTTTGTTTTTATTTCATTAAGACCTCCCCAGATGCTGCAACTTTTTTTTTGTTTTGTTTTGTTTTTGATTACTAGAGAATCTTATTTTATAATAGTGGTAATTTAAAAGTACAAGGCTTAATAAAACTATATCACATTTAGGTAGAGAAATTTTATCTTCCATAATAGGTCACCTAAAAAGCAAGCACTGAAAATACAAAACTAATAATGGAAGAAATCAAAGAAGAGCTAAATAAATGATGAGAGACTTAATATTATTAGCATGTCAAGTTTTCCGAACGTGATCTATAGATTCAATACAATCCCAATCAAAATCCTAAAAAAATATTTCATGGATACTGACAAACTGTCTCTAAAAAGTTTATATGGAAACCACCCAGACAGTCAACACAATATTGAAAGAGAAGAACACAAATAAAGGACTGACACTACCTGACTTCGACCTACTATGAAACTACGGTGATCAAAACAGTGCAGTATTCATGAAAGAGTAGACAAATACATCAACAGAACAGAATAGACAGCCCAGACACAGATCCAAAAAAGGGTAGTCAACTGACCATTGATATG
>NW_011889154.1:803338-806943 GCF_000151845.1 Pteropus vampyrus
ACACAAAGCTCTGGCTAAAATTCATTTTTGATCTCATTTTTTATGTTTTCTTTATATTTTCCAAATTATGTATAAATTATTGAAACTAGGTCAAAAATAAAATCCTCAATTAAGTAAAGTTAATAATTCATCTTTGTAATTTATCTCATCCAAATGGAAAGGCTTAGCAAGGGTTTGCAGTCATATTAAAGTAGAGTCAACATTATGAGTCTGTGAAATTTCCCCAAAACAATAGCTTGGAAAAAAAGGGTCAAACACTAGACTAACACCAATTTCAATCCTGGAATCTATGAAAAGATTACTTTAACAATAAACAAAATAAAACAACTTTATGGTTTTTGCTTTAAAAAGACATGATTATAGCAGTAATAATATCTTGTAGGATTTTATAAATGGATGTTTTGATATTTGGAGAAAAATATGACTTTTCTTAGTGTTTTATAACCATTCATCAAATAAATTAAATGATGAATAACCATCAGAAGAGAAATTAAGAGAAACAAAGCTAAAAGCCAGTGTTTTGCATATTATCTTCTACATTGGCTCCTTGATGTTTATTTTGAATATCTTTTCAAAGTTCACGTTAAGTTAGTAACACCTCCAACAATAAAAAGAATTTTTAATGACTCAGATCCAAAAACTCATATGTAAATGGAAATTTCACACAATAACTTAGATGTAGAATATATCAATTTTCAGCAGCTGTTTTAAAGATTTTTCTTGGTCTCTGTTTTTCGGATGGAAACTAAAGCTGAAATTTTGAAATATCTCTTAATATTAGTAAAAAACATAGTAATAATGGAATTAATATATTATATTAGTCAGTCATTAAACCATTAGCTTTCCCACACATGAAAAACCTTACCAAATTGGAGTAGTAAATTCAAAGCCAAAACAATTTTAAAATTAGAATACCAATAAAGGAAAACTTCCTATTAATAATATTTTACATGTATATGCATTTAAAACATGCCCTACTGTTTTAGTTAATATTTCCTAAATTTATAAATTATTTTTTAGCCAAATCTAGCAATGAAAAAACTCTATGGTTATTTTAAATTGTAACAAAATTCAGTTACATGCCAGTTTTGAAATTTTAGGATAACTTCTATTATTTAATAGAATTTATAGATGCATTTTACTTCAACTCTCAAAGATCATTTGAAGAAAAAAATTTTAAAAAATGCCATAAAAATCGAAACTGCCATCACTAATGATTACTTTTTGAGAGAGACAAGACTATAGTATAGAAATGTAAAAAGTTTTATCACAGGTAGTCTATGTGCAGTTGAAGATTCTTAAATTAAGCAATTCTATCCAAGATTCATGAGACACTAAACATAAGAGACTATAAAACTCCTTTTACTTCATGAAAAACAATCCTGAGAAAAAACAAGACATCTGAGGAAACAATATGCATCTTTACAAATTCCTAAATCTACAGATAAGCATAAGAGGACACTTCAAAATGTGTTACGCTTGTTGTCCTCATTGTCTTTGTACTATTCGAAAAATGACAAGAGACAAAATTTGTGTGCTACCCATTAAAACATTTTTAAATTATCGTCCGAATATCAGATGGTATTGTTTTTTCATAAAAGACTGCTTTTAAAGGATGACCTATTCTCTATAGCAGATGACTGGGTAGAATATGAGGGAGTTTTCAAACAGAAGACAAACCTTAGGTGTAAGAAAACCAGAACGCAGGAAACCCACACTCTGCTGTGTCTTTGTTGGTATTAATGGTGGATGAGTTGGCTTTCAGGCCCTGCAGTGCTGGCAGGGTGGAGGAGCATTTCACAAGTACTGTTAGGGCAGCACGGAGGGGCAGGGTGAACCCAAAATCAACGTGGGACCAGTGCCCTTCATTCAGTGCTTCCTTCACTATTCAAGCACTATGTACTGAATATTGCCGCCTGTCAAATGTCCAGTGAGGCATTGGGTCATCTTCGTGAAAAGGAACAGGCAGTGACTATTCTCATGAACATTACAGTAAAGGAGACAGATATCAAGGACTCCCACTGATATGTAAATTGTTACAAACTGGAAAAGAGCGATAGAGAAATGGTCTGAAAGAGAATAGAAGTAAATTCACCTCACCTGGATTCAGGCAAAGTTTCTATGGACGGTATGCTTAAGGAAGAAAATGAAAGTTCTTTGCTCCCAACTTAAAAAACAAAACAATTAACTTCCAGTTATAAATTAAATAAGTTATGAGATGTAATGCACAGCATAGGCAATATAGTCAATAGTATTGTAATAACTTTGGTGACAGATGGTAATTAGGGTTTTCATGGGAATCACTTTGTAATGTATATAAATATTGAATCACTATGCTAAAAACCTAAAACTCATAGAATATTGTATGTTAACTATTTGTCAATATTTTTTAAAAAAAACTACAAAACTCTGCCATGTGAATCTTATTTGCAAAATATTCACCTACAATTCATTGATCAAAACACAAGATTTCCTACATGAGCAGTGGCTACACAGCACTGTCAACACAACTATGAACGTGACATAACTTCTACTTCCAATATATTTATCAACTATCTAGACAGAAAGACATATTATTGTGGACATGCTAAAATGTGTTGAATGTGATAGAGCAGCTACTAAAAGCCAAAGGCAGCACAAAGGACAGGTGAAGGCTATCCCACTGATGAAGCCGCTAAGCTTAGCAAGTGCATGAAATCAATGATCATTATTTTATTTTTAAACTAAATTTATTTCTGGTTTTGTGCTATGTGCCTGCATTTATTTCATTTTTCTCATCACTTCCATGTTTGTAATTGCACAATATTGTATATCGTATTTTTGTAAAATACCTTAAAATCTTTCACAAAGAGAAGAGGCACAAATAGATATTAAAGGGAAATCAGGGATTAAAAAGAAAAAGATTAAAAAGAAAAGCCCTTCTTCTGGAAGGGCTACCCAAACTGGGAGAACTATCCAAAGAAGGCGCAGAGACAGCAAATACAAAAGCTACGAGAAGTTGGTTATGTTGGTAAATTGGATTATAGGTTCTTGAGAGAAGGTAGGCATAAGTTTTGCAGAAACAGGTAGATTTCAAAACACAGAGGGCCTAGAATGGTAGAATTCTGGGAGTTTAGATGTGAATCTCTGGCAGTGCCAGAGCAATAATGATCAAGTCTGCATATGAGCAAGATAATTCTGGAAATAATGTGAAATGGCAGAACATCATCAAACTGATAGAATTTGCAATTAATTAACTGTGGGGCAGGGGGAGATAAGCAGAAGTGGATTTAAAGAAGTTCCCAATGTTTCTAGCCCAGATCACTGAGAAGATAGCGTTTACCTGAGATACAAAAGGAGTAGGGATGGGTGGGGGAGAATGATGAGTTCCACTTTAGACATGCAGAATTCAAGCTGCCAGCAGATTATCTAGAACTGGAATTCCTCAGAAACAGTATGATGAAAAGATTTGGAAACCATTTACATTTAGGTGTCAGCTGAAACCCTTCGAATATTGGGGATTAAGTAGGAAGAACATATTGACTGAGAAGAGGAAGGAGCTGGCACTTATTTCCCAGACCCTTGTAGTTGCTGCAATATATGGGAAGCTGAAAAACCTTGCAGAG
>NW_011889154.1:807463-819795 GCF_000151845.1 Pteropus vampyrus
TTTTAAAGGATGACCTATTCTCTATAGCAGATGACTGGGTAGAATATGAGGGAGTTTTCAAACAGAAGACAAACCTTAGGTGTAAGAAAACCAGAACGCAGGAAACCCACACTCTGCTGTGTCTTTGTTGGTATTAATGGTGGATGAGTTGGCTTTCAGGCCCTGCAGTGCTGGCAGGGTGGAGGAGCATTTCACAAGTACTGTTAGGGCAGCACGGAGGGGCAGGGTGAACCCAAAATCAACGTGGGACCAGTGCCCTTCATTCAGTGCTTCCTTCACTATTCAAGCACTATGTACTGAATATTGCCGCCTGTCAAATGTCCAGTGAGGCATTGGGTCATCTTCGTGAAAAGGAACAGGCAGTGACTATTCTCATGAACATTACAGTAAAGGAGACAGATATCAAGGACTCCCACTGATATGTAAATTGTTACAAACTGGAAAAGAGCGATAGAGAAATGGTCTGAAAGAGAATAGAAGTAAATTCACCTCACCTGGATTCAGGCAAAGTTTCTATGGACGGTATGCTTAAGGAAGAAAATGAAAGTTCTTTGCTCCCAACTTAAAAAACAAAACAATTAACTTCCAGTTATAAATTAAATAAGTTATGAGATGTAATGCACAGCATAGGCAATATAGTCAATAGTATTGTAATAACTTTGGTGACAGATGGTAATTAGGGTTTTCATGGGAATCACTTTGTAATGTATATAAATATTGAATCACTATGCTAAAAACCTAAAACTCATAGAATATTGTATGTTAACTATTTGTCAATATTTTTTAAAAAAAACTACAAAACTCTGCCATGTGAATCTTATTTGCAAAATATTCACCTACAATTCATTGATCAAAACACAAGATTTCCTACATGAGCAGTGGCTACACAGCACTGTCAACACAACTATGAACGTGACATAACTTCTACTTCCAATATATTTATCAACTATCTAGACAGAAAGACATATTATTGTGGACATGCTAAAATGTGTTGAATGTGATAGAGCAGCTACTAAAAGCCAAAGGCAGCACAAAGGACAGGTGAAGGCTATCCCACTGATGAAGCCGCTAAGCTTAGCAAGTGCATGAAATCAATGATCATTATTTTATTTTTAAACTAAATTTATTTCTGGTTTTGTGCTATGTGCCTGCATTTATTTCATTTTTCTCATCACTTCCATGTTTGTAATTGCACAATATTGTATATCGTATTTTTGTAAAATACCTTAAAATCTTTCACAAAGAGAAGAGGCACAAATAGATATTAAAGGGAAATCAGGGATTAAAAAGAAAAAGATTAAAAAGAAAAGCCCTTCTTCTGGAAGGGCTACCCAAACTGGGAGAACTATCCAAAGAAGGCGCAGAGACAGCAAATACAAAAGCTACGAGAAGTTGGTTATGTTGGTAAATTGGATTATAGGTTCTTGAGAGAAGGTAGGCATAAGTTTTGCAGAAACAGGTAGATTTCAAAACACAGAGGGCCTAGAATGGTAGAATTCTGGGAGTTTAGATGTGAATCTCTGGCAGTGCCAGAGCAATAATGATCAAGTCTGCATATGAGCAAGATAATTCTGGAAATAATGTGAAATGGCAGAACATCATCAAACTGATAGAATTTGCAATTAATTAACTGTGGGGCGGGGGGAGATAAGCAGAAGTGGATTTAAAGAAGTTCCCAATGTTTCTAGCCCAGATCACTGAGAAGATAGCGTTTACCTGAGATACAAAAGGAGTAGGGATGGGTGGGGGAGAATGATGAGTTCCACTTTAGACATGCAGAATTCAAGCTGCCAGCAGATTATCTAGGACTGGAATTCCTCAGAAACAGTATGATGAAAAGATTTGGAAACCATTTACATTTAGGTGTCAGCTGAAACCCTTCGAATATTGGGGATTAAGTAGGAAGAACATATTGACTGAGAAGAGGAAGGAGCTGGCACTTATTTCCCAGACCCTTGTAGTTGCTGCAATATATGGGAAGCTGAAAAACCTTGCAGAGAAAGCTGCTGAAACCAATTCTTAGGTTCCTAAAAGAAGGTCATGAGCTTTTTGAGAAATTCCCTACACCTGGAGATGAAACCAGACCTCCTCCTCTCCTCCCCCGGCAAGAGTATCTCAAATAAGGGTTTATCGACCCAAGGTTCTGCCTCCACAAATGTCATGACAATGTATATTTCTTTTTCTTCTTTTAAGTACTGTAATGTGTCCACTAATAATTTGGAGATATCATTTAGAGAACATATTTGAATAATCTCTATTTAAATAATGCACCAGACAGATATCCCTTCTAATCCTTTAAACATACATTAAGATTGTCACTGATAATATTACAAAAATTCTCTAACTTCAAAAATGAAGTCTATCAAATTTAATAGAATGAAAATTGCTAGACTCTCAAGTTACCATATTGTAGTAAAGATTCCTATTTGGTAGCTTTTTAAAATTACATCTTGAACATGATCTAATTTGCCCGAGTTTAACGTGAATAAGATCAAGTTGTTTCTGGTATCTGAAAGGTCTTAAAAATCTCAAACTATAATACATCTTTCTCTCCAAGCTCCTTATAGGTGTATATCTAATGATGTGTTACCCACTAAAGTTTTTCAATTATATACATAAAACCAATACAAAGATATATTCAACATTAGCCATTCTCCCTTACTTGCATTAGAGTGGTATGCAAACACCATGGCTTATCACGGCTCAAACAACAGTGTTTTAGTGAGAGGACAGACAGGTATCTAAGTGGTGGAGGGTCTGCAAGAGGTATGCTCTGTCTCAAGTGTGCATCATCCCAGGAGGAGGAGGTGCAGCTGGAAGCACACTTGTGTGGTACTCTAGATGAGAGGCCCTACTCTGCACCTATGTTGTCTGACACTGACAATTAATACTGATGGGGCATTTGTGAGTGTGAAAGAAAATAGTGAAAAAGCAGTCTGAGCCTGTGTGCAAGCTGCTCAGGGAAGCAGCACAGAAGCACTGAAAATCCTGCCCAGACCTTCTGCCCTTGGGGAGGTCCGGCCTTCTGCCCACCCTGGAGGAAAGTGTCCTTGTCTCTTCTTGCTTGAATTCAGACATGTTTTCCTGATTAGGGTAAAGGAGGAGTGATTGTAAGCAAGTTAGCATCATTATGTTCATCAACTTTAACTGACATTTTAGAAATACTTTAATATCTATGAAATAAGGGTGTTTCTTATAATCCATGGCATGTCATTGTTTAACTATAAACATTTATTTTCTGGCTCAGTTGTACATACAGTGTATTTTACAACTGGTATCAGATTTGGTGAATTGAGATAATTATAAATAATCCCAGTCATGCGAACAGGAATGTGTCATTTGTGCTAATACTATCCGGCATGTCTGAACTGGGGGAAAATGACCTCCCATTTAACTATTGCCTTAAAATAATCACCACATATGCATGGAGAATCTCTGATTTCTGAGTTTGCCTTTACGAAGTAAGCCATTTTGGGACAACTATAGGAAAACAATCTTAACAGATTAGCTTTAGGGCTGTGGAAAAAATGGGGAGGTGATATATTTTGTTTAATTCTCAGAGATATTACCTCCTTCTGAGAATGTCAGCATCCTCGATGTTATAAAGAGGATCTAAGGGTCTCGTTGTGACTGAAAAACATTTCCCCAAGAGCTTTACAGGAGATTGAGTAGTTTAGTGATGGTTTGATTACCTAGATAAATAACTCCTTTCTTCAAAAGTTCCTATATTCCAGTTTATGTTTAATTGTTAACATTATAAAATCAGAGTCTAATCCCCCAAAACCAACTGCTAATATTATAGATGTGTTTTCTTCTAGCCTTTGTTCATTACTATATTTTACACAGTTATTGTATGCATATACAATTTTGTAATTTGTGTCTATTTAGTTACAATTAGATTGCATGTATTTTCTGAGTGGTATCCAGCCTTTGTTAACTCTCATCTTTAATGACTGCCTAATAGCTTATTAAATAAATGTACCGCATTTTACATGTGATTTTTCCCATTGTTTCCAAAATTTGTAAATATAAAGCTATACGATTCATGTATTTTGAAATATTTCTTTAGACAGAATTTAAGAAATCAGATTTAGCATATCAATGGATATACATTTTATTGTGGCTTTTGTAGAGCAAATATATTAGTTATTTGTATGCTATGTGTAATAGTACAGATTCTATTTGCACTGCACTCTAGTTAGTGATGATAATTAACTTTATTTTTATTGTGAGATTTTTTTAATAGATGAGAAATTAAACCTAATTTGCTTTCTTTGATTAATTATTAAAGCTGAATATCTTTCTACATGGTTCCTGTTTTGTGAATTGACTGTCCTTGCCTATATCCATTTATATATTCAGTTACCTTAGTTCCTTTCACTCAATTATTATAATCTTTTTGCATAATAAGTATATTATGCATCATTCTGTCTTTTTTATAAGGAGATTTTTGATACTCAGAAGTTGATGAACTATTATATTAAATATATCTACTTTTCGTGTATTTTTAAAAGCACAGGTTTTTTTTTAGACCATTCAGAGAATTGATAAATATTAAACTGAGTGTACTTCAAATGTTATTGTAAAAAACCAACTTTTTAATTCTTAAGGATTTTGCTGCATTATATGAAATGAGGGTTTATATTGATTTCACTCTTTTTTTGTTAGCCAATTATTCTAATTCAGCATGTTGAAAAAATTTTCTATTTCTCATAGATTTATTATTCTAGTAATATACTAAATTTCTAGGTATGTTTGGGTCTATTTCTAGGCCAAATAATCCATCTGTCTATTCTCAGGATAACAACACATGACTTTAATTATCGTTGGACAAATGTCTTGCAATGCTCACTTGTGACCTCCTTACTCATTTGTTTTATTTCCTCCTCATTATTTAAAATAGAGATTTAGAAATATTTTGTTGTTTTGTAAAAAGATGTTTTAAAATTTTTATTAGGATTGCAATAAACCTGTCAAATTGTAGAAAATTGAAATATCTACAATATCTATCACTCTCATTTTAGAAATGTCTTTTATGATTTTCAATTTATTTACATAGGTCATATGTAATTTGTATTAAAGGGATTACTAGCTATTTTATTTAATTTTGCCACTATCGATGAAATGTTTTCCTATTTATTTTCTGGAAAATGTTTACAAAAATTACAATTATTAAAAATCCTTTGCAATGCGGGTCAAGATGGTGAAGTAGGCAAATGCTTGCTTGCCTCTTCGACCACATCAAAATTACAACTAAACTACAGAATAGCTATCACATTAAGTCTAGCTGAACAGAAGTCCTACAACTGGGGACATATGAAAGAAACCATCTCGAGACATGAAACAAGATGGTTCCACACCTGGGTGTGGCAGCTGAGAAATACCTTGGCTGCAGAGGTCCCCTGGGAAGAGTGAGGGGTCCTGGGCCTACACCAGGCTCCACAGCCCAAGGTTCCAGTGACAGGAAGAAAAGTCCCCACAATCTCTGGCTATGGAAACCAGTGGAGATGTGGTTGAGTGAGCCTGGGGTGGGGAATCACAGACATTTCTTTTAAGGGGCCCGTGTGTGGTCTTACTGAGTAATGGACTCACATTCTCTGAGCTCCAGTGCTGAGGCAGTGGCTCGAGGGGTGCCAGGGACATACTGGGAGGAAATGAGTTGTCTGGCTTAGGGGCAAGGACTGGAGGGGTAGCTTTCTTCCAGGCAGAAGTGCTGGCAGAAGCCATTGTTCCTTTGTTGAGCCCTCCCCTACCTGGCTTGTGAATCCAGGCGGTCACCATATCTGAGTCTCCATCAATGTAGCTAATACTGGTTGCCTCACCCTGGTGATTCCTTGAGACCCCGTCCCTCCCAATGTGCAGCCCCACTCAAATCACTTCCAGTGGCTTTTCTATACAAATGGCCTATTTTGGCTCACACTGCACACTTTCCTAAAATCTCTCAAAGTTTCAAAAAACCTAAACAGGCAGCATCTGGCCTCAGCATGCCACAACTATGTTGCTCAGCAGCCCCAAGCTTGGCACTAGCAACAGCCAGCCTTGGTTTGCAGCATGGCCTCTTGAGGCACTTCCAAGCCCAGAGTGGGTCGTGACCATCTGCAGATTGCTTGGTAGCTCATGCCAGGTGGCCCCAGGCAGGGCACAGGCTGCAGCTGAACTTGGCCTGTGGCAAGGCCCCTCCCTAGAGGCCTGGGCCTGCATGACCAATGGCTGGCTTTGGTCTGAGTCAAAGCACCACCCTGAATCACATCTGAAGACAACACACCCAAAGGGCAGACAGGACAGGCACCAGAGCCCTGCTAAAGTGTATCCTGCTCCATAAGGTCAGCCCCTGCACAATAGCTTCTCTGTGGTCACGGTGAGTTATCACAACCAATTATGCTGAAGGTAAATCCCTCTCATTTACATGCAAAAGGAACTAAGACTCAACTATGACAGTAAGGCACACAAGCCACACAAGGGACATACATGGAGCACCAAGCTCAGGTGACCAGGGAGACTGAGCCACTGGGCCCTACAGGACACCTACTACATAAGGCCACTCTACTAAGACTGGGAGGTATAACAGCTCTACCTATTACATAGAGACAAACACAGGGAGGCAGCCAAAATGAGAAGACAAAGGAACATGTTTCAAATGAAAGAACAGAACAAATCTCTAGAAAAATAATTAAACAAAATAAAAACAAGCAATCTACCAGATGCAGAGTTCAAAACACTGGTTATAAGGATGCTCAACGATTTCAGTGAGAACTTCAACAAGGAGATAGGAAACATAAAAATGGAGATAAAAAAAACAAAACATAAAAAAGAACAGGTCAGAAATGAAGAGTATAATAACTGAAATGAAGAATACATTAGGAGGAATCAACAGTGGATTAGATAAAGCAGACATCGAATCAATGATTTAGAAGATAAAGTAACAGAAACACCCAATCAGAACAACAAAAAGAAAAAAACAATCCAAAAAAATGAGGATAGGTTAAGGGGCTTCTGAGACAACATCAAGTGTACCAACATTCACATCATAGGGGTACTTGAAGGAGAAGAAAGAGAGCAAGGATTTGAAAACCTGTTTGAAGAAATAATGGCGGAATATTTCCCTAATCTGGTGAAGGAAATAGACATACAAGCCCAGGAAGCGCTGAGAGTCTCAAAAAAAGATGAACCCAAATAGGCCCAACCAAGATAGATCAAAATTCAAATGCAAAAGGTTAAATACAAAGAGAATCTTAAAAGTAGCAAGAGAAAAGCATTTAGTTAATGATAAGGGAGCTCCCATAAGACTTTCAACTGATTCCTCAGTACAAAACTATAGGGCATAAGGGATTGGCATTAATTATTCGAAGTGATGAAAAACAAGGACCTATAACCTCTACTCATTTAGCATTGAAGAACAGATAAAGAGCTTCCCAGTCAAGGAAAAGCGAAAGGAATTAATCACCACCAAACCAGTATAGGAAATGTCAAAGGGACTTCTTTAATAAGGATAAAAAAAGATTAAAAATATGAATAATAAAATGGCAATAACTACACATCGATCAACAATTACTTTAAATGTAAATGGGTTTAATGCTCCAACCAAAAGACATAGGATGGCTGAATGGATAAAAAAACAAAACCCTTACATATGCTGCCTACAAGAGACTCACTTCAGATTAAAAGACAAACACAGACTAAAAGTAACAGGATAAAAAAAGATATTTAATGAAAATGGAAACAAACAAACGAACAAAACTGGGGTAGCAATACTTAAACCAGACAAAATAGTCTTTAAAACAAAGGCTATAACAAGAGACAAAGAAGGACCCAGTAATCCCACTTCTGGGTATTTATCTGAAGAAACCCAAAACATGACTTCAAGAGACATGCGCATCCATTCATTTATTGCAGTGTTATTTACAATAGCCAAGATATGGAAGCAATCATTGTGTTCATCAGTGGATAAATGGGTAAAGGAAAAGCAATACATATATACAGTGTAATATTACTCAAACCTAATAAAAGTGAAATCTTGCCATCTGTAACAACATGGGTAGATCTAGAGGGTATTGTGCTGAGTTGAATAAGTCAAGTAGAGAGACAAATGTTATACAGGTTCACCTATATATGGAATCTAGAGAACAGAATAAATGAACAAACAAAACAGAAACAAGCTCACTGATACAGAGATCATTTTGATGGTTGCTGGGTTGGGGAGATGGGTGAAGTGGGGAGAGGATTCAAAGGTTCAAATTGATAGTTACAAAATAGTCATGGGGACATAGAGTATAGCATGGAGAATATAGTCAGTAGTATTGTATGGTGTCAGATGGGGACTGGATTTATCAGGGTGCTCACTTCATAAATTATAAATGTCTTAGCACTGTGTTGTACACCTGAAACTAATATAATATTATATATGAACTGTAATTGAAAAATAAAAAGTGTTAAACTGCCAAAAAAACCCAAATTGCAATAAAAGAGAATTTGTTTAAATATAATTGCATTTGATGGGAAAGATGGCTGACAGAAATTTATAGACTTAATATCTTTTTCTGGCAATAGTCTATGATGTCATAGCACATCATATAAGTCATACGGTAATGTGCTGGGAAGCAGCTCTCACAATCACTTATAATTCTTGAATTGTATTATTTTATTTCACAGAAAATAGTTTTCCATAACTATCATATTTCCATCGGTTACAAGTTTAAGTAAATTCGTGATAGATTACTGGTGGATTAGGGTGTGAATAAAAGTCAGGTAGCAAAAAAAAAAAAAAAAAAATTAAAGATTGCTTTTAAAATGTCTTCTTTGCCGAAGAAGTCCACATCCTTTATTGAGTTAACTACCCCCACGAGGACCTCATCTCTTTTATTTCTCGGAGGAACTCATTATCTCAAATAGAAAATTCCTGAGAGCATAAAATTCTCCAGGTATTTGTCTCTAGTTTCCATGAGGAAATATTAGGCTGAGGTGGTTGTACAAGGTAATAATTTAATTTAAGTATAAGAAGCAATTCTGAAGGGAATGACTCATCTAACTATGCCAAGAAGTTTGCTGGATTACAAAATTAATATTGACCAATTTTGATTGCTCATCTATGTATTTCAGTACTTCTGTGGACAGGAAAAAAATCATTGTATGCCATTTGTTTATAAATTAATGAAGATGATAATATTATTATTGTTTCTAGCTATCTTTTATCTCTACCAATATAATTAGTACTATTAAGATAATAATATATGACTTTAACAATGCTTATATTTAAAACATAGCATTTGACATGGTACTGACCAGATATGTTCTATTTCTACTTCACAAAATATCTAGAAATGGCCACCGAAGTTAGTCATCCATAGGATATTAGTAATAATTATTATTAGTAATAATGATTATTAAAATACAAATAACATTTTAACTGTATAAAACACATTTATATGTAGTATCTCATGTGTATCAATTAAAATCTGGTTGTAGAGGTGAAAATAAAGAGGACAAGCACTATGTCTTTCTTATATATTGTTATATTCACTACACCTAATGTAGACCCTGGCACCAATTTGTACCCAATAAAATTATGTATGATGAATTAACCTTTATAAATTTTAAACAAATACATGTTAAGCAGTGAAGTATTCTGCTTTACACTGTATTTTTATAGTCTTGTTCCAAAAAAAGGATTAAATTAGAAACAATGTAACCATCATACCTATGTTTAAATGAGGCATGCAACTTTTTAAAATGTTATTAAAAAAACATTTCACAGAAAATGCTTTCCACAATGATAATATTTCCATCAGTTACAAGTGCGTACTTCTAATGTCTGATGGCTATATCAGTTTAAATTACTCAAGTTGAAGACTTATCAAAAAGAAGAGTACTTTGAAATATTAACCAGGAAAGATATGCTTATCAAATGTTCAGGATTAAAATAGATGTCTCTGACTTACACACATCTAACTGGTACTATCCTTTAAATGAAAACGGTGTTTCCTTTGTGACCTTCCTGTCCTCTGGCAAAAGCTTTTGTTTGCTTCTTTTGGCCTTTTTGTATGACTCCAGTTCTTTCTTCATGGCAGCTCTCAGGTTGCCCTATAGTGATTCACCACTGACATAACCCTGACCTCACCCCTTGGGCACCACAGCCAGAAGAGCCTCAGGTCTCCTGCCCTCTGCTGCTGGTGGATGTGGGTGTACCACTATCCTAGTAGCTGATCCCACCCTCAGCGCTAGTTCATTGACTCTTACCCTTCCCTCTCTTCCTTTGATGGAGGTAGCAGTTTTTTTTTTTTTGTCCCCTGACCCTTGTAGCTGATATTTTGGTTTCCATCTGAGTATATGGCTCAATAGTTGGCTTCTTCTCACAGTTCTTATTCTTCTCCCTCCCTCCTTCCCTCCTTCCTTCCTTCTTTCCTCTTCTTCCCATTGGTCCAGGTGAAGGAGGCAAGGATTCTGATTATTTTGGGTCTAAACTTTGGATATCAAAGTTTCGCCCCTCATTGTCTCATTCCTTCTAAATTTTAATAACATGTTACTGGCATAATGGAAATAGACCAACCATACCTGTAGCAAAGACTCCAGCATTAAATTAGACAAGCTAGGAAAACATGGCTTTGCATTGGCTCAAAAGAGTGTTTTATAGTGTGTAAAAGAAAAACAAACCTTGATTCCAAATGCTATTTTCTATTATTTCATGCAAATTTATGGTATTTTGAGTACATTGTGTCTCAACTTTGCTATTATGAGTTGGCTTGGAAATCTAATTTGTCAATTTTTTTCCTATGGAAATTATGTTCTGTGTTCCAAACATACAATTTACAAGTCAACTTTCAGTCACAGCCTGCAACTAAGGTAAAGACAGAAAATCATAATGGCAGACATTTTAGGTCTTATATTCTCTTTGATTGTTCTATCAAGAATAGAGCAATTTTGATGTTAAAATTTAATTATGTAAAATTTTCTCTATGTAGATGAACTTTCACTGATAATTATGAAAAATATTTTATAGGTAAAGATCATCAGGGTTTGGTTAAAGTCTAAGTATTTGGACTGAAATGGATACTTGCTATTATCACTTAAAAATGTAACATGTTCATTTCTTCAAAAAATATTTATGACTTCTGGTCATAAAAAACTTGAGGCATTTTTGAGGCATAGTTCACAATCTGAGGCATCTATTCTTCCTTACAGATACCAATGCTTTTTTTTAAATTGAGAAAAAATAAGAAAGTTTAAAAGATAGAGCAAGGATTCAGACCGAGATAAATATATCCCTGGGCAGAAACAGTAAGAAAAATCTGGAATTTGGGTCCAAAAAACAGGCAATGGTAAAAGGCAGTTTGCTTTTTGGAGTTACAAGAACAAAAGTGTTCTGCATGGAACCGGGGTTGGACCCACAGTCAGGTTCTGTGTTTGTTGGCCTTTCTCACGGCTGAAGAAGGTACTCCCAAGTGCTCCCAGAAGCCATGAACTACATGGAGCCACACAAATAGAAGCCATGCTTCAGGTGGACTTGGCAACTATCCTCAGTAGGTAACTCCTTTGAGGCCTTTAGGATTCAGGTTAAATGTTTTCTCCTCCATCGTCAGTATCCTTGTCTCCTTTCCTTCTATAATTTCATAGATTTCCTTCCATGTGAGTCCTTCCTCTGCTTCAGGGGTAATCTACCACCTGCACTTTGACCCCACTCACTCTGGCCTTTTATGAAACCTCATTCAAGAATCTTGTTCTTCTATATCTTCAACTTCTTGGTTTTTACTGTCTCTTTTTCATGAACTTTTAAGCATACTTAATTGATCCCATTCTAAAGAATTTTATCTTACCTCTGTGTCTCACTCTATTATTAATCAGTTGCACTGTGTGTCTTCTGTGAATCTTTTTGTAAACCAGCAAATATATAGGCATGCCTTCCTGAGAAATTAGCAGGAAAGTGATGGAGACAAATGACCATGACAATAACCTTGGAGTTGGAGTGTACTTCTGTTTTCTTTGTAAAGTAGGAGGTTTACTCAATAGCTTAGAAGAAAGAGGATGATGGGTTAGAGAATTTTGGAGGGGGAGTGAGAACATGGCATGAACAAGTAAGAATTAGAATACTGAAGACTTCAACTGTCATGCAAAAATGACTTATCTGACGGTAGGTAAATGCTGATGTGGACTCTCTTCAAGTTAGTGGATATTAGAGGCTGGAAGCTCCAGTTTTTTTCTGACCTGAGGAGTACCTCAGGTATGTGAGTATCACTAGTCCTCAGACCTTGAAATTAGGGTGACATTTGGGAATAGCTCCCACTTTTAAGCTGGTTTATATCCTTTGCACTGCTTATTTGCAGATTTAGTGGGGGAAAAAA
>NW_011889154.1:819845-821593 GCF_000151845.1 Pteropus vampyrus
TACTATTAAGATAATAATATATGACTTTAACAATGCTTATATTTAAAACATAGCATTTGACATGGTACTGACCAGATATGTTCTATTTCTACTTCACAAAATATCTAGAAATGGCCACTGAAGTTAGTCATCCATAGGATATTAGTAATAATTATTATTAGTAATAATGATTATTAAAATACAAATAACATTTTAACTGTATAAAACACATTTATATGTAGTATCTCATGTGTATCAATTAAAATCTGGTTGTAGAGGTGAAAATAAAGAGGACAAGCACTATGTCTTTCTTATATATTGTTATATTCACTACACCTAATGTAGACCCTGGCACCAATTTGTACCCAATAAAATTATGTATGATGAATTAACCTTTATAAATTTTAAACAAATACATGTTAAGCAGTGAAGTATTCTGCTTTACACTGTATTTTTATAGTCTTGTTCCAAAAAAAGGATTAAATTAGAAACAATGTAACCATCATACCTATGTTTAAATGAGGCATGCAACTTTTTAAAATGTTATTAAAAAAACATTTCACAGAAAATGCTTTCCACAATGATAATATTTCCATCAGTTACAAGTGCATACTTCTAATGTCTGATGGCTATATCAGTTTAAATTACTCAAGTTGAAGACTTATCAAAAAGAAGAGTACTTTGAAATATTAACCAGGAAAGATATGCTTATCAAATGTTCAGGATTAAAATAGATGTCTCTGACTTACACACATCTAACTGGTACTATCCTTTAAATGAAAACGGTGTTTCCTTTGTGACCTTCCTGTCCTCTGGCAAAAGCTTTTGTTTGCTTCTTTTGGCCTTTTTGTATGACTCCAGTTCTTTCTTCATGGCAGCTCTCAGGTTGCCCTATAGTGATTCACCACTGACATAACCCTGACCTCACCCCTTGGGCACCACAGCCAGAAGAGCCTCAGGTCTCCTGCCCTCTGCTGCTGGTGGATGTGGGTGTACCACTATCCTAGTAGCTGATCCCACCCTCAGCGCTAGTTCATTGACTCTTACCCTTCCCTCTCTTCCTTTGATGGAGGTAGCAGTTTTTTTTTTTTTGTCCCCTGACCCTTGTAGCTGATATTTTGGTTTCCATCTGAGTATATGGCTCAATAGTTGGCTTCTTCTCACAGTTCTTATTCTTCTCCCTCCCTCCTTCCCTCCTTCCTTCCTTCTTTCCTCTTCTTCCCATTGGTCCAGGTGAAGGAGGCAAGGATTCTGATTATTTTGGGTCTAAACTTTGGATATCAAAGTTTCGCCCCTCATTGTCTCATTCCTTCTAAATTTTAATAACATGTTACTGGCATAATGGAAATAGACCAACCATACCTGTAGCAAAGACTCCAGCATTAAATTAGACAAGCTAGGAAAACATGGCTTTGCATTGGCTCAAAAGAGTGTTTTATAGTGTGTAAAAGAAAAACAAACCTTGATTCCAAATGCTATTTTCTATTATTTCATGCAAATTTATGGTATTTTGAGTACATTGTGTCTCAACTTTGCTATTATGAGTTGGCTTGGAAATCTAATTTGTCAATTTTTTTCCTATGGAAATTATGTTCTGTGTTCCAAACATACAATTTACAAGTCAACTTTCAGTCACAGCCTGCAACTAAGGTAAAGACAGAAAATCATAATGGCAGACATTTTAGGTCTTATATTCTCTTTGATTGTTCTATCAAGAATAGAGCAATTTTGATGTTAAAATTTAATTATGTAAAATTTTCTCTATGTAG
>NW_011889154.1:821643-826915 GCF_000151845.1 Pteropus vampyrus
TGTGAAAGTACGTTCATTATAAAGGAAAAATGACGAGAAATTATTTTGACACCTGTTGACCCAAACCTCCTAAGTCCCAGGCTCCTACAACACAACAGGTCAAAAATAAATGAATGAATGAATGAATGAATGAATGAATAAAATGAAATGAACTATCTTCGCTCCCTAGCGCACTATAATTCCTGTAGTGTTATTCAGTTAAGACATCACCATCCTCCCAGTTATGTATGATAGAAACTTAGCATAGTCCTGTTGGTTCCACTCCTTCAAGTCTTCTGAAATAGGCAGCTTCGTCAACTTCCCCATAGCTACAGTTTTATTTCAGTCACTACACAGTTTTCTTCTTACTGGCCCTCTGCCTCCAGTCCCACTGCCTTTAAGCTAATCCTTCGTATTATATAATTTACCTTTTTAAATCAAGCACAATTTTAATTGTATCAATTTCTTACTTTATAATTAGCAATTTTATGTAGTGTCATCTTATTTAAGGCAACACTGTCCAACAGTACTTTTAATGATAAAGAAATATTCTCTATCTGTGCTGTCCAGTATGGTAGCTGCTAGCCACAGGTGGCTATTGAGCACTAGAAATGTGGCTAGTGCAACTGAGGAACTGAATTTTTGGTTTCATTTAGTGGCTATCATATTGGGCAGTGGTAGTCTAAAAAATAAAATCTCAAATCTTTGGCATGGTATATAAGATCCTTCAGAGACCAACCACAGCTTTCCCCTCTCCTTTCTCCTCGCTCATTTTCTGGGTATCTATACTGTAGACTCACACAGCTAGCTACTTAGCATCTCCTCAGAACTCCCAAAGGACTTCATGTTCTGTCTTGTTGTATATGTTGGTATGTGTGTGTTTTTCTCTGGTACATTATTTCTCTTTTTAACCTCCTGTGAACACAGATAAATCTTATAAAGCTATGCTCAAAAGTGACTTCTGAAGTCTCCTTTCACTTCCTCAGGCATAAGTCAACTTCCTTTTCAGGACTCCCATAACAACTTGCATATTCTATAACAAAGCATTTAACATACTGACTGGCAATTAGTTTTCTTATCTATTGTCCTAAATCTCCTTTTTCCCCTTAAGCAGTATATGATGAATAACTAATATGTTGGGATGGGAGAGAGTCAAGCTAAATTTTAAATGAATCATAAAAGAGAACAATGAAAAAGCAGTAAGAGGATCACCACAGTTACGACACTGCATACTTTAATGCATCTAAGTCTTTTGAGGAAACTTAAGGCAAGGAATCTGACCTAAGAACAGCTAACATTTTCCTTTACAATTCTAAACTGTATTCTTTTAGCTCTTACTTTGTCTATGTTTCAAATGTGATTCTGCTTGATGTTCAAATCTCTAAAAGCTATTTATGGGATAGACTTTCCATTGAGCACCCCATATATATTTCAAAAATTAAGCAAGAGTAAAATACTTTGTCTGGATTTTCCACTGTAAATTGAGGGGGGTGGAAGAAGGATATTTTTACAGTGATGTACTACAGTAAAAAAGAAATTCTGTCAGTTAAAATAGCTAGATACAGCAAGCTTTGTAAATATTTTATAATCATTGTAAAAAATCAAAGAGAATCAATGATATTTTTAAAATTCCCCAGGAAAATGACTTCCTGCTCATTTTATTATCTTGGCTATATTTCCACCTTTTGAGCTCAGTGAAGGGTAAAGAGAATAACATCCTTTTTGTCCTGATTTTATGCAAAACAAAGCAATCTGCTATGTTTTTGAGGATGCTATTATTGTCTTGTTTAAAAAATGGTTTTGAAGAGTCTGATCCTTAGTACCTATCAAACTATTCTAGTTTCATTGATACTATCACGTACAGGCAGTTGAAAAAATTGTAACTATTAGGCAGAGTTGAATATTACAGAAAATGAATACATAATTACTGGGTTTCTGTTACTTCCTATTTTTACAGTTTTATAGTCAACCAGACTTAACATTATGGACTATAAATTATTTGATAGTCAAATCTAATAATGGTGATAATCTTAAGCCTCTAGTTTTTGTAGGAATAGTATCAAGAAAGAATTTTAAGAAAGAGCTTAAACCAGCTACCTCCTTTTTTTATGCCTTTCTGAGCTCTTCGGATTGAGTGGGGAAACTCTCCTTCATGCTCCAAAGCACCCTGTGTAGACATACATTTATCACTGAACTTATTGGGTTATGTTGTAATTAGATGTGTGAATTTCTGCATCCCTACTAGGCTGAACTTCTTAAAGCTAGGTACCATGTACTATTAGTTGTCATCATATCCTCCGGAGCCCAGAACTTTGTCTTAAAATGAGGTAGCTGCTCAGTAAATGCGTTTAAGTGAGAAAAGAGGACAAGAGGAAAAAGGAGGTTATTTTACAAGCAAAATGAATGATGAGTATATTCGCATCAAATTTTGTGAAACCTAAAAGACTAAAAGCTCCTAAGTTTTAGTTGACCTAAAAACTTTAAAGTGTGTCAAAGTAGAAGCCCAAATAAAACTCATGGCAAAACAAACTTACATTTTCAAAATTTAAATGATAACTGCTTTTGTATTAAAGATCTGAAAAATGGAGCTACATTCTACCTATTCCTAAAGTAACAACAAATTTGGGCCCCTTGAAAAAATATTTAATGACAATATCAAGAACACATTCTTACAACCGGGTAGTATTTTATACTATATTTATGCTTTAAAATAATATCTTTTTGTAAGAGTTTCATATTTTAATGGAGTGATATAAAGACCAGTTCAGAGAGAAAATCTGCCCATGTTCATTAGTACCTCCTAGGATGTAACATGATTAAAATTAGTGTTTCTATCCAATTATATTTTTAGCGTACGATGTTTATATTAGAATAATAGTTGTCATGTGAAGTCAGAGAACAAATGTGGCTCTTCCCTGTTTGTGTCACTATGTCCTTGCTTTGTTTTATTAATATATGAATACCACATTCCATGGTCTCCTATTAGAAAGTCATAATGTAATTCAATTATGTTCTCATCTGTTCAGAATCTGACCCAGCATGGCAGACATATCCACGTTATCTTGATCCACCTCTGACAATGATAGTTATGTATACTAGAAAATTGCGGTCTGGTTTGGTGAATTTATATTTTGGGTTTTGGAATAAAATCACCATTAAACGTTTAATTGTTAATTTTAGAAATTAAAAGACATTTTTAAAAAGGCTGTGCCTAATTTTGCATCTTGGCCACCCTGTAGCCAACTTTCTTAAGAAAACTAACCTTTTGCCTTTTTTGTGTAACCCTTGTGCATTCAGGGACCTTGAGCCTGTCCCCTGACCAGTGACTACCCACCCTTCACTGTGTTCTGCTCTTCCTTATACCATATCTTCCCCCCTTCTCCTAGTACTGTTCCAAAAATGTTCTCTTTTGTCATACATCTCAAAGCCTAGTCATATTAAAATCTAACTTGATTTTGTAAGTTCTGTTCTAAAACATCTTAGCCCGTTTGGTTCAACAAGCTAAAGAATGGAATGAAACTCTTCTTGTTAGAAGTGATAAAATCTTATTGCAAAATCACTCTTATCTTTCTTCTGCCAAACCTAAGTAAATACCTAAAATGCCATGAATTGTGTTGTTAAGCGTCCTGAAGGCAATATTGATTGGGAAAAAATGTAAAACTAATGAATATTTGCTAACATTACTGTGATGTTGCATTTTGAATTTTCATTATTATGTACAAAATTTGCACTTTTTTCTTTTAATATTTTAGAAATATTTTCTAATTTTTTTGTTTTGCCATAAGGTATGGGTCTTATCAGTATTGGTTTTAACTAGATTTTATTTTTTCACTAGGTATGGTCTATCTTTCTAATCAAATTGTACTCAAAGTATAATAGAAAAATTGAGCAGAGCAGATTCTCATTACGAAGTCATAATGATAATAATGAAGGGCCATGGTCATCTGTCTAGGACCTTTGTGATTCCTACATTTTCTACCTCACTAATACTTTAAATAAATCCTTTATCAGATAAATAGAAATGCAGTTAACAAAATGGTAACACCATTGTAGGCATTGTGACCAATCACTTGCCTTACATGCGGAAGCTTAAAAATAAGAATTGACCTAGTTTCAACATATACTAAAATCAGTCAGTTATAACTTACCCATGAACTACAGGAGGCATTTGTCTTAAATGAAAAATGCAGTAATGGTCCTTAGTATCACCATAATTATTTAATATTGCTTTGAAAGTTCTGGCTACTGTAATAAGAAAAATAGATGTATGAATATTAGAAACAAATAGTGATTCTTATTCTTCATAAGTGATATTCTTATATACCTTATAGATCAAAAGGAATCAACTGAAAAACTACAATTAACATGCTAACTTGACAAGATAACAGATATTTATTTTTAAATTTTCAAATTTTTCTTTTCAATTATAGTTGACATATAATATTATATTAGTTTCAGGTGTACGACATAGTGGTTAGACATTTATTTATATAACTTATGACCACTGATCACCCCCATAAAACCAGTACCCATTTGACACCATACATAGTTTTTACAATACTACTGACTATATTCCCCCATGCTATACTCTACAACTCCATTACTATTTTGTAACTACCAATTTGAACTTCTTAATCCCCTCATCCTTCACCCATCCCCCTAACCCCCCAATTGACAACCATCAAAATGTCCTCTGTATCTATGAGCTTGTTTCTGTTGTTTGTTTGTTTATCCTGCTCTCTAGATTCTGCATATGACATTTGTCGTTCTCTGAGTTATTCCACTCAGCACAATACCCTCTAGGTCCATCTATGTTGTTGCAGATGGCAAGATTTCATTCTTTTCTATGGCTGAGTAATATTCCATTGCAAGTGATCTGCAGATGGCTGCCACATGTGTTGGGGTTGGAGGTGCCTGGGAGAGGATAAGCTGTCAATTGAGGCTGGCTGCTGCTAATGCCAGGCTTGTGGCTGCTTAGCAAGAGGTATGGGGTACTCCAAGGCCATATTCTGCTTGTTTGGGGTTTTTGAGTCCTTAAAAATTTTAGGAACATCTGCAGCATGAGCCAAGGCAGGCTATTTGTATGGAAAAGCCACTAGAAGCAGCTTGGGTGAGCCAGCAGGTTCAGTTGGGCAGGGTCTCAGGGAATGACCAGAGCAGAGCAAAGGGTGTTAGTAAGGTTGATATTGAATCAGATATGATGCCCACCTGCATCTATACCCTGAGAAAGGGGTGGGTTCAACAAAGAACATGGATTCTACCTGTACTTTCGCCTGAGAGAAAGCACCCCCTC
>NW_011889154.1:827700-852280 GCF_000151845.1 Pteropus vampyrus
TCTCTCTCTCTCTCTCTCTCTCTCAACACTGCATGATTTTATATTTATTGAGATTTGTTTTATGGCTTAGCACATGGCCTCCTTTGTTTAATGTTATGTACACTTTTGAAAAGAACATATATTCTTCTGTTAGTGGTGAAGTGTTTCATAAATGTAAATAAGGTCCAGTTGGCTGTTAGTGTTGTTTAAGTATTTTCCTACTGCTTTTTTGTTTACTTTCATCAATTTTGAAAGAACAGTGTTGAAATCTTGAAATCATTGTAGATTCATCTAATTTTCCTCCTAGTACTGTCAGGTATTGCTTCCTCTATTTTCAAGCCTGAAGTGTAATGAGTTTGTTGTTTCCAGCTACATATATCCTCTCAGCATGATATCATCAGCGTAGTGAGGCACCATGAAGTCCATAATGGCTGTTGCCCCATGGATCAGGGAACCAACATGAAGAATGTTCCAGTTATTGAGTACACATGATCCATATATCCAGAATTGGGGAAAGTGACTACAGATTGGATTTTCAGACCCTGTCAGTCCCCATAAGATAAAAGTTCTGGAGGCTAGGGAGTCCAAGATCAAGAAACAAGCATGGTTTCTGATAAAGGCTGTCTTTCTGGTTCAGAGATGGAGCCTTCTCATTGTTGTCCTTATATGGTAGAAGAGCAAGACATAGTCCTTGCCCTCTTGGAAGATAAAACATAGCAGAACAGACAGGAGAACAAAAAAATTGCCATATATTTTGAGATATGCTACAATAGGATAAATTAATGTTGCTATGGTATCATTTAGAGGACCAAGGAAAGTTCTGTAAGAAGTGACTTCTAAGTAGACATCTAAGGCACAAGGAGCCTAGAGATAGTCAAGTAAAGAAGGGCAAACAGTTGGGAGGAAACCTTTCAGACAGTACGGGTATATTTGGGTTACTGAGAGGGGTTTATTCCTGGGAAAGAGAGTTATATGAGGATCAGGAAAGCATTGAGGGCAATTCTCACCAACCCAGCAACGACTGTCTCCATCTGGTAGCCAACAGAGCCCTAATCCCATTCACATATTCACCCCTCACTCTTGTGGCTCAGGAGATGCTTCCAGCCCCAGACCAGGAGGTACATCCTGATTAAGCCATGCCAATCATGCTAACTCTTTCAATTTTCTCATTCTTAGATGATGAGCATGAGAGTAGGTTGCTAGGTTTTCCCAGAAACATTTTACCTTGTTAAGAAAATCATAAGAGGAACTGAAGTCTCTCTTCTATCTGGACATTATCAAGTTGGAATTTGACACTGGGAGCTATCGGTGTAGCCATTTTGCTACCAGATTGAGAATGAAACATTACAGTGAGTAGAGTTGAGCCAAGATCATGACAAAGAAGTGAAGCAAGAGCCTCAATGTGCTGTGACTAGAGCCCCTTCTACATCTTTGTTTTTACTTGTGAGATAATCTTTTTCTCAGTCTTTAGCACAGTCTTAGGGAAGGTATTCTTTATTATTATTATTATTATTATTATTATTATCATCATCAATTAATTAATTAATTTATTTTTATGCCTACAGCACCTGATCTCCCTAGGCAGTCTCCCATCCAAGTACTAACCAAGCCTGACCCTGCTTAACTTCCAAGATCAGACATTGGGCTTTTTCAGCGTGGCATGACCATAGGGGAAGGTATTATTTTATTTGCTGTGGAAAACATAATATAAAAAACATGCTGAAGCCAGATACAGAAAGGATATCCTGAAGGGAGAAAAGCCACGTGGGAAATTTCTGTCCTCTAACTTCTGAAGAGTTTACAAGAAATGATATATTCATCTTTTCTTTTTTTTTTTTTTAACAAAATTATTTTGGCTATGAAGTGAAGAACAGCATGTAGGAGGACAAGTTCAATGTCAAGATAACAAATAAGAAGATGCTGCAGTATCAAATGTGAGATGATAGTCTGTATAAGGGCAGTGGTGGAATGGGATGCCAAGGTGTAGAAAGAGGTAGATATGTATTTGGCTCAGCTGGAAAGGCAATTTTGCATCCTACTACATGTACTGTACTGTGTTAGAGGTAGAAGATACAAAGAATAAGGTAGTCTTTGCCTTCAAAGAGCTCACAGTTTAGTAGTGGAGAAAGATATACATATAGCAGTTGGCCAGTATAATGTGGTCAGTGCATTTCTGAGGCTGATGCACAGGGAGCTATGAGAAGATTTATTATTTCCCTGGGGAACAGAGCAGAGAGGAAAGATTTCTAGGAAAAGACACAAAATATTCAGTATCTATACTTCTTGGCCTTCCACCTACTCCTTAATTTATTGCAATCTGACTTCAGCTCTACTCCATTAAAACTTCCAAGTCTTCACAGGTGGTTTTTCATCAGACTTGAACATGACCTCCTTCAGCTTAATTAAATTTTCTTACCAGTTCTGTGTGGGCTTAAAATTTACTTCTGTAAAAAACTGTTCCTAACCATGTAGACTGGGTTAATCATTTCTTCCATGTGTTCCTATGGAAGAAATGATTAACCCAGTATGCTCTATGACTTCTATCACTTGGCATACATTTTAAAAATCAATTCATTATCTCTCTGTATCCTGTTGACTCCCAAAGGGCTAACACCATTTTAGTTACATTCACCATTGAATTTATTTCTCTATCAAGTACAGGGTAGTTTAAATGTATCGGGTAAGCATTCATGGAACAATAAATGAGTAAATGAGTGGAAGAATGACTCTGTGATCATAGTTAGAAGTATCAAGTTCAAAGCAGAGAGTAAGGGGAGATAAGGATGCAGGTGTAGCAGAGGTCAGTTCTTGGAGTGACTTGGGTATCTTTTTGTTGAGGTGGGACACTACTGACTGAAAAATTGGACTCAAGAGTTATCATTAATGCCTCATATGTGCTGGGCTACAAAACAGAAAAGATGAAACATAAAAGACTTTTAAATATCATTTTTACTGCCCTGACTGACTCAATATTTATTATGCACATGACACTACTCAAGAATATAGGTCAGAGGAATGGAAAACTTTGCTTGCAAAGGGGGTGCTAGTCTTTAAGAGAACAGACATGAAATTGAAGAGCTGGAGTGAACACAAAGTTTATCTAAATCAATGTCTCCAAGATGGATAACAGCTTAAAAGAAGACCTGAGGAAATATAGAAAATTTCTGATTCCTAATTCCAGTCCCAGAAAACTAATTCACTCGACATAGGTGAACCCTAAGAATCTATTAGAAGCTCTTCAGGCATCCCTGCTGTGCAAAGACAACGTCTCATCCACTTCAACTCTTTCATGTACACATAAGACAACTGACCTCAGGAGAGACTTGTGGGCATTGCACAGTCCATCAGTGGCAGAGGTAGAATAACAATTCTTGATCTTGAGGCCAGAGTTCACAGCATTAGTTCTAAAGAAGAACAAAAATTGGCCAGAATTTAGAAGAATAAAATTCAAAAAGGATAATGTATCTTAATTCATTTATAATAATACACTTTTGAGATTAAATGTAGACACTATTTCTCTCCACCTGAGCACTGAGGCACAAGAGTGAGATGGGACCACATTGCACACTATAGACACTTTGTTTAGTGAACTAAAATCACCATAAACCTCATAGATTTTCTAGACCTGTGATGACAGTGGATCTGCAGATGGCAGAGTGTTTTACACTGAGGGGTGAGTTATTAATAGCATTAATCATGAGCAGCTTGTAGAGATAATAAACGTCTGTTCTTCATAATTCCTAAGTATAGAAGAAAAAAGATGGACCAACATTATAATGTTATAGGCTTGAGCCAGGTATGCATTAACTCTTTTCATTATTAAATGTTAGAGTCATCAAAGGAGATTGTTTAATCACCCTTTTTGGTGGAGTCTTTAGTTTAAATCCAAGAGGCATTAGATCTATTCATTGCAAATGGCAGAGAATGATACGAGCTGATGTTTCTTTAGAGCGTAGTAAGACCTCTAGACTTTTAAGTGTTTCCTCAGTGGAATATCCTAGACAATCCCCAACAGCATTGGTATATGTTGGCATAGATGGTATTTGAAAGGTTTGGTGATAAATCACTATTCTCTTCATTTTACCTGGGAATATTAGCAATTACTACATATGCTTACACAGAGAAACAATGGGTAATATCTTCTTTTAATCTCTCAAGACAAGAACAAAACACTACATAGCTATGTAAAATGACTGACTCACTACAGGTGAGAGACAGGATGCTAATTTTTTGATGGCAACATAAGTCGTTGTACTAAGGAGGCTTTTCTGAATTATATTTTAGCTTCATTTTCTACCTTTCTCCTTTTCTGATCATTCTTTCACAGCTCATTCACCCAGTAAAGGAGAAAATGCAAGCATGTTTTTATGTTTGCAGCAGTTCTATGAAAGTCTCTTTAAACATATAAATATATATGTGTTCTATATGCACTTTTGAAAATGCACTAATTTACCACACTTTGTATATACTGTTCCTTTTAGCAAAATAGAAATACATTTTCCCTGCAGTATTAGAATCTACACAGGTCTGATTGGACATCACTTAACTCTGTGACAGGAAGGCAGACAGCTTGTGCCTAATGAATGATACCGATGAAAAGGACAAGGGTCACTAAACTTCAAATGTCATCAAACAGGATGACTTTGAAATGGTCCTGCTATAATATAGAATGCTGCCAGAGCCACTTAGCCCTTAAAATACATTATCTGTGTCAATAACTCCCAAACTGATCTATTCTGCTATTAATCTGTAATGTAAGAAAAGGGAATAGGATGATTTAATTTTTAAGGTAAGAATCGTAATTATACTACATCATAGAATCTTTATGAAAATTAAATAACCTAATGGGTAAGTCATATGCTTTTAATAATATCATTAACAATATAAATATTTTGGTTAATAGGGAGTCATAACACATAGATTATTAATTTTTAATGAATTTTTAATTTTTAATAAGTATAAAAATATCAACTAAAATCATATTTACTACAACATTAATTAATTTATAACCATTCAAAAAGATTTTCAGGAAAATTTTCCCCAGTAACTCAGCATTATTAAAATGAACCAATCAAGACATGGTTCCATAGTGTAGTGGTTAGCATGTCTGCTTTACATGCAGAAAGTCCTGAGTTCACGCCCCAGTGGAGCCACCATCTATGGTCTATGGCTATGCCACTCTGAATAAGCCCGATGTCTGATCTCGGAAGCTAAGCAGGGTTGGGCCTGGTTAGTACTTGGATGGGAGACCACCTAGGAAGACCAGGTGCTGTAGGCGTAAATAATAAAAAAATAAAATGAGCCAATCATATTTAACGTAAGTGAAGAAAAACAAGTTATAAAAAATCTATGGATAATTGGCAAATAAATAATATTTATGTCATCTTAGAAGGTACTTTTCTATATAACACATTTATATTTTCATCTGTTTGCTTATGTACTGAGAAAACATTTTTGGGGCACTAAGTACAAGTCACTAAACTAGATTTTTGAGGATATAAAAATTAATAAGACATGGTCTCTGCCCTGCCTGGAAGCAGATTCCACAGTAAACAGGAGCCAAAACAGCAACATTGGTCCTGAGGGATTTCATCTTTACACTGAGGGCAACAACAGAACTACCGAAGGGCTTGGAGGAGTGAAGTGATACAATCAGCTTTGCATTTAGATTGGTACAGAAAATGATTGGAGAGAACCAGCTGGAAGGCCATTGCAGTAATTCAGGCAAGAAATGATGACAGGCACAGCTCTGATCTAACAGAGTTAGTGGGAAGAATGGAAAGAAGTAGACGATTTGGAGAGACATTAGGAGTATAAAATCCACTAGTTTGAAGGTTAATGAGGGGAAGGTTAATCCTCACTTTAAATTAGGTCTCTGAAGAGATGATAGCACCACTCACAGAGATGTGGAACACAGGAAGGATAGTAGGTTTAATCGTGAGGAAATGATGAGATACATCTGGGGCTTTTTACCCTGGAAATGTCAATGGAAAATTCCAATAGAAGTGGCTCCCCTTGAAGCTCAGGGGAGATTTTTAAATGGGAGCTATATAGATATAGTCATTAGCAGTGTGTAACAGCTAAGGAAAACCATGGGGGATTCCCCAACCCCACCCCACTCCACCCCACCCATCCCAGTGAATATTTTGAGAGTAATGTGAAAAGCCTAGGTCTCACAAGACTTAGGTAGTGAAAATTCTGTCAAGAAGATTGAAAACTAGCCAGATTAGCAGGAGGAAAATTAGAGTAGTGAGTGGTATCAGAGTCCTAGAAACCAAAGGTAAAGAAAGAGAACATAGAGGAGGACATCAGTTGATTCCTCCTCTATGTCTCAAGGTCTTCTGGAACCTTGGCCAAAAACAGTTCCACGGAGTCCAGAAGCCCCTGAATGAGGGGTAGTTGCCACAGAAGATGAGAAGGAGGAGACATTAAGTGAATACGATGCCTCCAAGAAGCCCAGCCATAAAGGCTGTGAAAGAGTATGAAAATGGATGAGACAAAAGAGTGCTCTGATTTTTGTTTGAAGACAAGAATGTTTAAAGAATCAACAGAAAGAGAAATATCAGAGACTCAAAAGAAAGCGAGAGATAGAGATCGGAAATGGAGCACCAGATTACTGATAAATCAGAATTTACAGATACAGGTTAAGAAGGCAGGGTTTTTCTTTATTTTAATTTACTTTTTTACCTGGAAAAACATTCAGCATAAAACTTCATGTATCACTCTGACCTCACTCACATAGTGGCCCATTTTTTCTATTTATTTAACAAGAATTTGTTGAAGATCTATGTCCAAACACTGTGCTACATGCACAGAGGATAGAGTGGTAACTCAAACAAGGTCCTTGCCCACAAGGAACTCATTGCTTTAGAGGTGGGATGGAGGTAGAGGTGCATACATACCTTTCTAATCCCAAGTAAACCTGTGATAATCTTTGCATTGATTATAGCATGCAATGCGTACAGAAAAGCCATATGTACCATTCTATCTCTTAGACATGAAAACCAATATTAAATTAGTGCACCTACTGTAATATAATTGCAAACCACGATTTCACAAATGTTGACCACTAGATGGCTAAATTAGTCATTAATCTAGCCAGGGGACTGGAATTAATTAACCTTAGCAGTGAATTACATTTTGACCTTGGTCTAATCAGGCCAATTTTCCACTCTGGAGAACACGATTAATTATCTGGTTCATTTTAGGAAAGAACCCCAACAAAACAAAATCTACAAAGGTTTTACCTTAATTATTAGGATTACAGTGCAATTCCTGATAGAGTGTGTTTTTCCTCTGATAGGAAAATACATCTTCAAGAATGACTTGTTCAAGGGAGAAGATATATTTTAATCAAGTACTCATATTAAAAAAAAAAGAAAATACATAATAAAATAAAAATGACTCTTTACAACCATAAATAGTTAGGGAAAGAGATAAATATAAAGTTCAGGTTAATTTATCAGTGAAGCTGGGATTTATTTTACTGTAATATCAAATGTATTCTTTTTATTCTTCACATTATTTGTTTATGCCAGCTTCCCTTTTTACAAAATGCAAAATACTTTTGTTCTATTAATAGCCTATATACCTAATGGAGAAGAATAAACTCTTCTATAATACTTTGAAATTCTGCTACATGCATAAATTGTTTTTATGTTATACATGTAAATAGCACTCTTGATTATTTAAAAAATACGTCAATGTGAAAACACAGTGAAGTTATATAGGTGTATATCAACTGAGAGATATAATAAAATATCTTCAAATAAATGCTTTGCATGACAAAATGCTATTTTATGTAGCCTTTGTGTTGCTACCAATGATCTATGTCAATATTTAAAGGTAGGCTTACACAATTATCAAGATTTTCAAGAGACAGAGTGAGCATATTAACAGATACTGAAAGGGCAAAATCAGTCCCGTTCTTTGAACAGGACGGGTTTCTGCAGACCTTGCTGCTCTTTTCATTGAATTGATTTACCAAATGAACATTAAAAGTGAATACTCTTAGAAGCACAGCAACCATTCTGATACTCAGTGAGTATCTCTGGTTCTATGTGGCAAGCAAAAGAACATTTTCCTCTCTTTTATTAAAATAGAGTGGCTCATTTACTGGCCAGAAGTGAGGAGGATCAGCATTAATTTGGAGCATTCTCTCTGTTTCAAGGACATTGGCAGATATTGAACACTCAAGTAATGACTTGGTGTGTTTTTAAAACAAGCATTGAGGCAGTTTCCATAACAAAGGTAAAACATCACATCGCTGGCAGTGCGGCCTCTCTTAAAGTGGATGTACCTACTCCTTGCCAAAAGTGTGAGTAGCAATGGGTTTTGGAAGGAAGACAGACATTGGGAATTCACTGGAACAGATCAATGTTTGCACCAAAGAAGGGGAGACAAAAAGGAGTGAACATAGAGCAATTTTAGAACACAAAAACTAGGTGCACCCTTTAAATTCACTGCATCTTACCACCTGATTTTAAATTACTTTCTAATTTCCTTCCTTATCTATTACCCATGAGCACTGTCAAATTTCTCAAATAGTGTTTTGAATGCTTAAAAAAAACACGAGCATGACATACGCAAACATATGTAGACACATTCACATTTATTTTGCTAAGCATTAATAAATATGTCAGAGCTTATATAGCAATGAATGTATTTGTGGGTTTACCTTACATATATCATTGTGGTATTTGGTTACTGAGATAAGCACAAAACACTTAAGCAGAGTAGATAACATTTATCTGACTCCTCCATAGAGTAAGTTTAAAGAATTGGATTAATATTGACTTCTTTAATTACTAACTTTAGTTTTAGTTAAGTTTTAGGTTTACAGAAAAATTGAGCAGAAAGCATAGAAAGTCCCCACATACCCTTCTCATCTCCTATAATTTCCCCTATTATTAACCTCTTGCATTATTATAGTCCATTTGTTACAATTAATGAACCAATATTGATACATTATTAAGTAAAGTTCTTAGTTTACATTATGGTTCACTCTTTGTGTTGTACAGTTTTATGGGTTTCAACAAATGTATCATGGCATGCACCCACCATTACAATACTATACAGAATTCTTTCACTGCCCTAAATATCTTCTGTGCTCCATTTACTCATCCCTTCCTCGCCAGGAATCTCTGGCAAACAATGATCTTTTAACTGTTTACATAGTCTTGCTTTTTCTAGAATGTCATATAATTGGTATTATACAGTATATAGCCTTTTCAGATTGGCTTCTTTTACTTAGTAATATGCATATAAATTTCCTCCATGTTTTTTTATATATTGATGGCCTATCTAATTTAAGTGCTGAATATTATTCTGTTGCCTGTATATACCACAGTTTACTTATCTTTTCACCTACTGAAGGACATCTTGGTTGCTTCCATGTTTGGCAAATATGAATAAATATGCTATAAACATCCATGTGCAAATTTTTGTGGAACATAAGTTTTCTACTTATATGGATAAATACCAAGGAAGGCAATTGGTGGATCACATGGTAAGAATATGTTTAGTTTTATAAAAAATTGCCCAAGTGTTTTCCAAAGTGGCTGTAGCATTTTACATTTCCACTAGCAACATATGATTGTTCCTATTGCTCCAAGTCCTTGTCAGCATTTGGTGTTGTCAGTGCTATGGCTTTCAGCCATTCTAATAGGTGTATAGTAGTATCTTATTGTTGTTTTAATTTGCATTTCCCTAATGATATATGACATGGAATGCTTTTTCTTATGATTATTTGCCATTTGTACATCTTCTTTCATAAAGTATCTGTTCAAATCTGCTGATTTTTTAATTGAATTGTTTTTTAACTGTTGAGTTTTAAGTTCTTTGTGTATTTTGGATAAAAGTCTTTCATCAAGTATGTCTTTTGCAATTATTTTCTCCCTGTCTGTGGCTTTTGCTTCTCATTGTCTTGACAATGTCTTCCACAGAGCAGAAGTTTTTAATAGAGCCTAACTTAACGTTTTCTTTCATGGATGGTACTTTGGGTATTATATCTAAAAATTCATCATCCAACCCAAAGTCATCTAGATTTTTCTCCTATGTTATCTTCTAGAATTTTTATAGTTTTGTGATTTACATTTTGGTCTATGATTTCTTTAATTTTTATGAAAAGTATAAGATCTGTATAATATTATTATTTTTTGTATATGGGTAGCTAACCATTCCAGCACCATTGATTGAAGTCAAATTGCCTTTGCTCTTTTGTCAAAGATCAATTGATTATAAATGTATAAGTCTATTTCTGAGTGCTCCATTTTATTCCCTTGATCTATTTTTTTCTATTCTTCCAGCAATATCATTTCATCTTAATTATTGTGGCTTTATATTAAGTCTTAAAGTAATATCAGTTGTCAGTCCTCTAATTTTACTCTTCATCAGTATTGAATTGGCTATTCTGAGTCTTCTGCCTTTCCATATAAACTTTAGAGTCATTTTGTTGATAACTACACACACACACACACACACACACACACACACACACACACACTTACGCACTTGCTGGTTTTTATTGGGGTTTTGTTAAATCTATTAATCAAATTAGAAAGAATTGACATCTTAACAGTATTGACTCTTTCTATCCATAGACATGGAATGTTCATATATTTAGGTCTTCTTTCACTTCTTCCATCATAGTTTATAGTTTTTTTTCATATAGAATCTGTACATGTTTTTTAGATTTATACCTACATATTTAATTTTTTTTTTTTTTTTTTTTTGGTGCTAAAGTAAAGGCTATTATGTTTTTAGTTTCAAATTCCAATTCTTCATTGCTGGTATATAGAAAAGCCAATTGACTTTTGTATATTAACTTTATTTCCTATAACCTTGCATATTTGTTCCAGTAGTGTTTTTGTCAATTCTTTTGTGATTTTCTACACAGGAAATCATATCATCTGTGAAGAGACAGCATTATTTCATCTTCCTCAATTTCTATACCTTTTATTTCCTTTTTGAATTTATTGCATTAGTCAGCACTTCCAGTACAATGTTAAATAGGAGTGGTGACATGGGACATTCTTGGGTTGTTCTTGATCTTAGGGGGAAAGCTTCTAGTTTATCACCATTAAGTATAACGTTAGCAGTAAGATGTTTATAGATGTTTCTTATCAAGTTTAAAAAGTTCTCCATCATCTTAGTTTGCTGATAGTTTTTTTTTTTAAATGAAAAATGAGTGTTGGATTTTGTCAAATGCTTTTCCTGAAGATTAGATTTATTCTCTGTTTCTACCATTACTCCTCCTAGCTTCTTGGGGAAAAAGAACTATTCATTGAGAATCATGATATTTATGTAGGCCACTATCTCTCTCTTCTTTCACCAGAAACTATGTATAACCAGATCATTGTTTATTTATCAAAGCTGTTGGCACCAGCATATAGTCCCTCCTTCTATGACAATGAATGTCTTCAAACAAGTAGATTATCAATTTAACCTCTCAATAATCTTCTCCAAACCATCTAATCTACCCACTTCCCCTTCCACACTCAGATTCCAAAACTTGTCACCAATGTAAATTCTTCAAATTCCAAATCTCTAATTCTAAAACCACCTACTATCTATAATTTCTCTCTTTTGAGTTTATGTTTTTAATGACTTCTACTTCTCCCTCATCAAAATCTTCAATTTGATCTGCCTTCATCTCAGTAAATCAGATTTTTCTTATCTTCTCTTCATTCTTTTTCAGCTTAGATTCCATAGTTCATAATTTCAGTTAAGCTCTTGCCAAGAACTTACAATTTTTTGTATCTCTTATTTCTTCACTTTCATCTGACAAAGCCATAATTGTAGATAAACACAATTCAAATGTTTTATTTTGCCTACATCTGAGCAAATACAGCTGGATAAATCACAACAGGGCAGATGGCGACACTGTAAATTAGTAATCAGCAAAATAAAATTGGGACTGTTAAGAAAATTGACTATATTTTATGTTTCATTCTTTATTCTTTCCTACAGTGAATGCTTCAAAACCTCTCCCCTTTTCTTACCTTTGACATATTCTTTAATTTTCACCATTGTCTCAGTAGATTTCTTGTGTTCTACTTCACAGAGCAAAGAGAAGCCATCGTACATATCTAGTACCCTCTAACAAACCCACAAATCATCTAGATGAGCTCTTATCTTTTTTAACAAAACTTTTATTTCATTAGTAAGAAATAAATTCTTCCTATGCAGGGCCAGGGCCACCTTTATAACTTGGATCCTATTTCTTAGAAACCTCAAAATATCAACCACTCCTTCTTTGCCCAATATATTTTGTAATTATCTCACAGTTAGATTTTTCCCCATCATAATTAAACGTCATCAATCATTTCTATTAAAAAAGTGTCTCAAATATGGCCTTTTTCTCATTTTCCATTCTCTTCCTTTACAATGAAAACAATGAAAAAAGCTCTTTATACATATGATATGTTATACATGTAATTAAAATAGTCCCTCCTCATTGCTGCTTTATTCACATTAGATTTGGCCATGTGACTTTCTTTAGTTAATGTAATATATGTAAAAGTGATATGTGCCACTTTCAAAGAGAAGCTATTAGAGTAATTGTATTGTCCTGCCACTCTCTATTTTCCTTTCACTATAATATCAACAATGTCTCAGGTATTGGCTGGCACTTCCTCCTGCTCCTGAATGATGCAGGGCATGAGCAGAGCTGATGTTAATTGACAATGGATAATAGTTTGAGCATGAAATCAACCTTTGGCATTTTATGTCCATTGAAGTTTTAAGGTTTGTTTTTTTTTTTTTTTTTTTTTTTACTGCCTCATATTTTAGTCTACATTGATTTGTACATGACTTCTTGCCTCCATTTTCTCCTTTCCCATTACTTTCTATCCTACTTAAATCTGATTTCAGGATTATCTCTTTGTTTCCACATGTCAGTTAAGTGGTTATTTTTCAATGCTGTCTAAACTAAGATCCTTCCAAGGAACATTTGAGATTGTTGATCATTCTATCCTTTTTGAAACATTCTCTTTTCAAAGATTTTATTGCAATTTGCAAACACAGACTATTCATGATTTCTTCATAATATGCTGTTTCTTCCTCTCAGTCCTCATTCTCTATTTCCTTGGCCATTAAATATTGGAGTTTCTCAAGACTCTATCCGAATACTTCATCTCTTTTCATTCTACATTCTAATCTTAAAAATTTCAACCAATGTATAACTTTATTTTCTTCATTTACGTATATGATGTTCAAACTTATATCTTCAGTCAAAATTTCTCTGAGTTGCTGACACATATATCAAATCACTTACTTAATTTTTACACATAAGAATCTTAAAGACACATCATATTCACTATGTCCAAAATGTAATGCATAATCCTTGCTTTCAGGTTTGTTTCTGGTGTTTGTTTTGTTTATTTTCATTTCCTCTTAAGCCTCATGAGGAAGTCCATGCTTGTTTTGACTGTTATGTGAGAGAAGGTGCTAAAATTCTAAGCATGATAATTTTTTAAAAAATTAACAATTACACATATCAGGGTGGAATTGCAGATAAAGATGTAATTTTAAAAGTTAAAAGAAAAGATAGGTTTTCCACAGTGGATTGACTAAATTCAGGCTCCTAACTTTTTAGAACTGACAGTGGAAATCAGAAGTTAGTGGAATAATATACTTAAGGGCTGCAAGAAAACACTATCAACTTAGAATTGTATATTCAGTGAAATATATTTCAAGAACAAAACAAAATTAAGGACCTTTTCATAGAAATCAAACAATAGTGTGTATTTCCAGTGGCTCCTTTCTAAAGAGAATTCTAAAAGATATATTTTAAGCAGAAGGAAAAATGACACCAGATGAAAATCTGAGATGCAAGAATAATGAGGGACAGGCAAATGGCAAATATGTGAATAAATCAATACAAATACTTACTGAATAAAAGCATAATGTCTAATTTGGAGGAGGTAAAATGTAGAAGAAAAATAAAAAGACAATTCAAGTTTAGAGTGACTAGAAAACAAAATGAAAATCAAGAGAATGATACACACACATTCAGTAGACAGTTACCATTTAATTTTAAAAATGTGTAGGTTCCATAGATGCTTAGGGTATTTTCCTTTATACGCTAGAGATGTTTTATAAATATTGCCTTTTAAAATTGATATTTAGTAAAAAATATAATAGTGCATTTTATTATCTCTGAGTATGAAACATGTTTATGGAGAAGTACAATTTATAATTCATTAGAGAGTAAGACTGGCCTAGTTTATTGTTCCTTCTAAAATTTTCTAAATTGTAGAAGTATTCTAAAAATTGAATCTATGATTTTAAATCCTATAGTTTTAGCTTAGCCTATAATTCTGCACAAAAATAGTTATGGTCTTTTATGTGGCACTCTGATTTTTTAGTAGGTGCTTTTGACATCTGAACAAGATGTGGTACGTGCAAAAAAGACAGTACTATGGTTTTTGTTTTAAAGGGAATGATCTAGCTAACATAGTTGGAAAAATATGATTCTAGAGGACATCTGGAATTTCATTATCTATAACAATCTTAATAAATCTCAAGATTATGTAACAGCAATTGAAGGTCATTACATATGTAAACACATTATTATATTTCTAAAAGCTACACCAAAGGATTATATTTCCATGCCAGAAATACAAATTTTCTTGAAGATGTAGTAATGACAGACTCACTCTTTCCATTATCTGGTTCTGTAACATAAAACATCATTCTTTCCAGGCTATACAAAGGACAGAGGATTAATCTTAAGGACCTCATGGCCAATGCTCATATCGTCTGTCATATGAAGAAAAATGTCTACACCAAAGAGCCTAATCATTTTAACTAAGTTTTTAGCTGTAATCTCATAACATCTTTATATAAACAATAATATAATAGCTTCAATTACTCAAAGGCAACATGGAAATTTTTAGCTAGAGAAATAGAAAAAGCATAATATACTTGAAAACTATAGAGGTACTGTGTAGAATCTGTCCACAGTCCTGAAGAAGCCACCAACTGAGATTTGTTTCATTACATAACCAACATATATTAATTAATTCAAAATTACCTATCAGGTACTTTTTAGTGCTTATTTATTGTCAGATGTATTATGTTTTGAGAAGAAACAAGCGTCATAACCAGGGATATTGAAAAAATCTCAAACTACTATGAACCCTTCCTTATATATTTAAGTATAACAAGAAGATCAGATGCCTGATATCTGTGTTTTCTTATGAAGGTTTGCTGGTTTTTCTCCATTGTTCCCTTTTCAAGGTCTCTCCTCCATACTTCTACACCCTGCTCTGGAGGCCTGGGTGGCTGATGTCTATAACATAATGTCACACTAGCTAGCTTCTGATTAGATTTTTCAGGAGAACAGGAGGTCAGCAGGTAGGATGAGAGAGAGACTGGAGTATTTCCTCCTTGTGTATTTACTGCTTTGGCAAAATTATCAGGAACAATTATAACTTTTAAAGACAACTGTTCCCACTGAAGGATCTCTCTTTTAGTTCTCTAGCATTCTCTGGTCTCCTCCCCTGTTTCTTAAGAAATAACATTTTTTTCTAACATTGCTATTCTCTGGGTCCTTCAACATCTTTTATTTATTTCCTTAGTCCTGCAAACCACTCTATAAGTAGACTCTTCTTTAACAATTTTCATTCAGTGCAACTTATTTCCTGCCAGGACCATGAATGATACAGAAAGTATTTGAACCGTAACTGATAGAGTTGACCCTTGAACAACATGGGGCTCAGAGATGCTAATCCCCATGCAGTCAAAAATTCATGTATAACTTTTGACTCCCCCAAAATTTAACTACTAATTATCTACTGTTGACTGGAAGCTTTATCAATAATAAAAACAGTTGATTAATACATATTTTACATGGATAACTATCATATACTGTATTCTTAAAATTAAGATGGAGAAAAGGAAATGTTATTAAGAAAATAAAATGTTTGCAATTTTATATGTATTATTGAAAAAATTCATGTATAAGGGATCTGTATGGTTCAAACATATGTTGTTCAAGGGTCAACTCTATATCCAACTGAAAAGACCAAATATTAATAGATAAGTGAACATTAAATATCCATAAAATATGCAAATTAGTTTACAGGAAATAAACTGCGAATATAAACACATGGCTACTTTTCCACAATACCTAGTCCATCGAGCTTATTAATAGTAGGTATTAATAAGTATTTTTTAAATATTTGGAGTTTACTAAGAAATTAGCTCAAAATTTTAGAATAAGGTAATACTAAAATCAAGGATTCTTTTAGTCATATCTAAGCCTATTAATTTTAAATATTAGATTCACAAAGAGAACAAATTGGGCATAAAATGAAGAATTCCTCCAGAATTCCTGCCACCCAACATATACATAGATGTCATTAATCAAGAAAGCAACATTAGTTAGAGAAAAAAAATTATTTGATCTTATTCTTTTGATGGATAGTTAAATTTTCTTTTAAAAAATCTTCATATTTGAAAGCTTTTCAACTTACATGTGGCTAAAGGTGTTCATAATTACATAGAAGATGTAAATATACTAATTAATAGTCCAAGACATATAGACAAAGAAAATTTAAAGGTTAAACTTGTTTTTGCAATAAATCAATACCCTGAAGGAATCTGCTGGTTGACCTAATACAGGTTCCATTTTATTAATACAGACATAAAAATTATAATATTGCAACGGAATTGGTAAGGCGAGATTGTTGTAAAGGCCATTTTTGCAGAAATAAGTTTACAAGCCTCGAATTTACTTTTGAGTTTAAAATTCAGATATTTAGAATAGAAAAACAAAGTTCCAACATAATGAATGTGAGAAATTTTGCAATTTCTGGTCTTTAGACTTTGAATAACTCAATGCAAGGAAAAGGTCAAGGATAAATTCCTGATAGAGTTCATGAAAAAAAGCTGATAAATGTAAAAGAGATATCAAAAAAGTGCCATTAAATGATATGTAAAACTATTATGAGTTTTCCTTAGAGGTTGGATCTCCATTAGATCTAGAGTCTTAGATTTAGCCAAGTTTTATTCTTCAAAAAATGAGAATGCATCTCTCTCATAGTAATGTTGAAAACATAGTGTTTCAAGGAGAGACAAAAATAAAATATATAAATATTTAAAATTTAATTTAGTCATCCTTTTGGTTTGGTAGATTTTGACCTCCCCTAGCTTATTCTTACTATTATCTCGAACATAAGCATATGTTTTATTAAGTATTAAACTCCAAATTCTGTAGCAAATTATATTGTTGACCATCTGATTTAAGTTTTAAAATATTCTAGGTAACATTAAACAGGTATAATAGTTGCCTATAACATGTAGTATTATATCCTTGGTCATAATGGCATTTGATAAACTTATTATTACAATAGTATCAATCATTTATTGATGCATAAGCAATCACTGAAAAGCTTAGTAACTTAAAACAACAATAATCAACAATTGGGCATTTTGGGTGCAAACTCTCTCATGAGATTGAAATCAGATGTAGGCTAGGCCATGGCCATCTGAAGATATAACTAGGGCCAAAAAATCCATTTCCTAGGTGGTTCACACACATGTTTAGTAGATTGGTGTTGCCTATCAGTGGGAGGTCTTATTCTTCTTTACATGGGATTTCTCACAGGTCTGCATGAGAGTCTTCAGAGCAGGGAGGCTGACTTGTCCCCAGAGCAAGTGACCCAAAAGACCGAGGTGAAATCCACAGTGCCTTTTACGACCTAGCCTCAGAAATCACAAACCATCCTTTTTGCAGTATTCTGATAAGTACAGGGTCAATTCCTAAAGATCTCAATTTTCACTCCTGATTCAATTTGAGAAGCATTACAAATATCTACAAATAATTACACCAAAATTCAAGTGTTCTCCAAACACAAGATATGGAAAGTTTCTTATTTTGTTAGTTTTTTAGTTTCTTGGATGGAAGGTCAGCTACATAACTACATCTTCAATGAATACTGATAATGGTACAAAGAACATCTCCACAAAATACTGGAGAGGTTCTTAGATTCTTAAGATCATAAATTATATTAGCAGCACTAAAATTCCATTTTAATTAGCCATGCCACTTATATGTACTTTAGAAATGATGAAGTGTTCTTCAGACTAACAATTCTTAACAAGATCTTTTTAAATTTAATTTCTATTTCCATTTGGCAGTAAACAAGAAAAACTTGTGATTCAATACAATGATAATGCTGCCCAGTTTAAGTGCTCTAAATTTTCAGTTTGTTCTGAGTTATTCACCAGCCAATTAATTCCCAAATCATAAAGTCTTCAATCCTCCTTTTGGAACAATAATTTTCTTTAAAATATTTCTTTAGGTTTTTAATTTTGATTGAAAACATTTGATGTATTCTAGTCATTTTGTTCTATAAATTATCAAAATAGTAGCACTTCTTTAAATCATATTTTAGCAAATATAAGTTCCTTTAAAAGAATTATTATAGGTGAAAAATGTAGTGCTGCTCTGATAAATAGTAATTAGATAAGAGGGAGAAATAGTCTCAGCCTTTACTCTCAGCACACTGCTTTCTACTCATGGCAATTTGGATAGATCTTGACATTATTTGCCTTCTTTCTTACTGATTCATAAAAATAAATCTAAAAGAAGAGTTAAGATGTTTAGTGAAGAGGTAACAGAGATACATGGTGACCCTAAAACTTAATTTTTTAAACTGTTCTTTTTTCTTGTATAGGATAAAAAAGAAAATTTTAGAGTCTATTTTCATTTGTGAACAGTTTCCTGACTTCTACCCAGGTCAGTGTTGTTCTCTTTACTGAGTTCACCCAAACATTTTTGTCCATCTCTTTTAACACTCATCTTACACAAGCCTATTTTCCAGCTTATTAGAAGCATATCTTATGCCATTTAGTGAAATGTTCCTTGAAATCAAAAGCATGGAACATTCATTGTATACCCTTCATGGTGCCCCAAAAAACAGTGCATACCCATTAAATGTTTATAAAAATGAATTTAAAATTTTTGTTTTTTAAAAATAAAAATTGCATATATTAAATGAAGAAAACTGAGGAAGCACATAAAAAATTATGTGATGGGTACTATTGTTACCCTCATTTACAGATGTAGAAATTGAGGCTTAGAGACATTAAGTTGACCAAGGATGTGGCTTCATTGTCAGTTTCTCAACCATCACATGGTACTGTAAAGGACAGTAAGTGCTGCTTGCTAATGGGTATTAATAAATCATCCAAAGTAAAAATCACATATGAGTGACAGCCAATTAGGAGAGATGTTTTCTCATTTACTTATTGACTCATCATGTGTTTAATATCTCCTTGCCAAGTATTATTAACTATATTTGTTAGACACTCTAACTGTCTAAAAGCAGAAACAGAAGGAAAAATTTGTTTGGATTTAAGGTTGGGATCAAGGCATGTCGAGAGTCCAGTGATTATGGGATAAAGGAATTGAGGGTATATTTGCAAATATTAATGAAATGACTGACTGATCAGGTAAGAAATGAAATTATCCAGGAGAGACTGAGAATCCAGAAACATAAGAATTTGAGAGATAGGAGGTGGTTCCTAGTAAATTTTAAGAAGAAAGGGGATAACAAGAATAAAAGAGAGGATTAATACAAGAATGGTTTACTGTCAATTAAAATTTTCAGATATGAAGTTGTTTGGGTAACGGCAAGGTTCAAGGTGCACCAACATGAGGAAGGTGCTAAAATGAGGTGGGAGTGAAGGGAAAGTAACTGTGACACCATCACCCTGATAATCATGTATTAGGGGAGGAGATGAGAAAAACAGAGGCTCCAGGTCTGGTGCATTCCCCTTCTCCCATGTAAGAAAGTGACCTGGAAGCCAGGAGTGGCATCATGAGACTATTAATATCACATCAACTACAAGAAAATTGTTAATGTTTATTAGTTAAATAGCAGTTATTCTGATTATAGAATTCAGAAATTGTCTTAGCTTTTTTTGAAACTGCTGGTATTTATTTCTAGCATTATTCAGAATAATGTGTTAAATGAAAGTTTTTTGTTTGTTTGTTTTTGCCTATATTGCCTAAAGAAACACTTTCTCTTATCCATCTGAAAATATAACCAATTTTCAGTATTTTGATAAATGAAGAACAAATCCAATTTGTTTCTCAGCATAGTTTATCATTTTATAAATGTCCTTCTCTTCTAAAAACAGAATACATGACTTTCTGTGTTTAGGGTCATGTCTAAGAGCATGGGTTTTAGGACCAGACTGCCTGGGGTCAAATCTTGCCTCAGCCACTTACTAGTTGTCTGACTTTGGCGAGTCACTTAAATTCTCTGGGCCTTGGTAACCTTATCTGTAAAATGGAGGATTTTATCAGGATTCAATTTGTAAATACATATAAAGGAGTTCTCACATGGACTGATATAATGGATTAAAGCAGTGTTGGACATAATTATAATTATTTTTAGTAGAAATGCTATAATCTCATTAGTAATTTAAGTTGCACTTCTCTGGATCTTCATCAAGTCCATTAAATTTCTTGGAGGGATAGTGTACAACCCGCACACAGTTTATGTGCCGGTGAAACTTGGAATGGTATAAGAACATTGTAATATTTTCCCTTTTGTTTTTATATCTCTTCCAAATGATGCTCAGGAATTTGTTGGCTTATGTGCGATAGCAGTGCACTGAGCTAATGATTTCAAAGACCAGTCAAAAATGAGTCCCTGATTCCCACTGCATTTTATAGCTCAGACTCTCTAAGTTTTACAAATAAATTGTAACATGTTTTTCCTTCTTAAATGAATTACCTTGATATTTTAATGCAATGCTGTTTATTTCCCATATTGAGCTATTTCTACTGATACTTGTCTGAGAGAAGATGACTTCTACTACATAAAAGAACATAATAGTATCTACACAATTATTTATTCTAGCTGATTTATAAACATCTAAATCTGATGTCCCTATCAATCTCTAGAATATGAAATAATCAATTGTTTGTATATAAGTCCTTTATTCTTTTCCCTTCATTTTTATTTAGCAAACATTTATTGAGAAGTTCAAGAAATGTTCTTGGCACAATTTAGCATGGGATACTAACACTTAAGCAGTTTTCTTATCCTTGAAAACTCAGTAAGTCATGTCCACTGCTCCTCCTGGTCCAGACATATTTGCCCCCACACAGAACAAGTCAAGACTCTACTAACTCCACTGTATTTCACAGAGGACACAGTCAATGGTTACTGAGTAGCTCAGTCTTAGAACAGAGAAAGCCCTACTGAGAGAAATGCTGAAGGATGACTTCCAGTTACTAACCCTGCGCTCACCAATCAGTTACCAAATAAGGCTACAATCCTCATTCATTTGTAGTTCCTATACTGAGAACTCTTTCAAGTCATACTATAATTAATAACTTGCTCAGCACCTCCCTTGAAACATCACCAGGGTAGCCTACTGGTAAAGTGGATAGGCTCTAGCATGATTCTCACATTCTCTAGCTCTGGATTCCTAAGAAATTGCTTAATCTCTTTGCTTCAGAGGATTATATGCTCTGCATGTTGATTTGTAATAAAGGTAAATAATATCATAAATGTAAAGCATAGCAATGATCAGCACTTTGGACTTATTACTAGAAGTTAAGTACCTCTTCCTGACATGAGTGAGAAATTAGAAATTAGGGTTTCCTTTTCTTTATTCTCCAACATATAGAAATGTATTTTGTGGTGGTGAATTCCAGTGTATTGCTTGAAATAAAAGTTTGGAACCAGACTCAAGAAACTCTAACCCTCAGTATTATTATATGAAGAATGAATCTAATAATTGTTGCAAGAGTTGTTACAATATAGGGGGATCATCTAGCATATAATAGATGCTATTAGATTATCATTCACCTACATTGTCAAGGTTTTTCTTTTTTTCTACTTGACTTTTTGAAAGTTACATACATGGTGGGGTGGAATGCATAGAACCTTACATTTTTTATCCTAATTTCTTCATCTGTAAAGTTGAGAAGTTAGATAAGACAGTATCTAGGTAAGTAGATAAAGTGGTTATTGTGCTAATGTTATGGAGTCAACATGATGTACAGCCATAATGTAACTGGTAGCTATGTCCATATGCAGTGTTCCCTTCTTAGTCTTCTATAAGACAAAAGCATCACCTCTTAAAACATCTCAGTAATCATCCTTGAAAACTCTGTAGACTTCTCCCTATATAAAACTGCTCCCACCAGCAATCTTCAAGAAATGGTAAAATATTGTTATTAAATGTTCTTTAAAAAACCATGCATAAAGAATTAGTTAGGAATTAATTTTTCGTGTGTATGTGAGGGGGATGTGTGATAAAATATGTGTGTTAAATATAAGTAAAGATTCATAGGTGTGCACATGTAGATAAATGTCTGGAACGAAAGATTCATGAGTATCAAAATGTTGGTGTTTTGGAAATACTAGTATTATGAGGAAGTTTAATTTTGTTGTTTTTATCTCTATTGGTGAGAGTTTTACATTGTGCAGAAATTACCTTTACAGTACAAAAATTAAAACTATAATGGACATATATTTGTGAGTGGCCCCAAATTCACTAATCTCATGTTCTTGTAAAGAGACTTCTAGAATAATATGTCTGGGCTTTTTACTCACTCCTCCCCATGGCAAAAGGGATGATATTTCAATGAGTAATGTGAGGGAAAAAAATTGAGCATGCTCAGATCAGTGTCGGTCCCTTTTGGATTTGCCTGCTAGGGAAGAGGCCACATGTTGGTCTGCATGCTGCCATGTCCTTAGAGGCCTCCCCTGGGAGAGCTGGAGTTCACAGCTGTGTGGGTCCCTACGTGTGTGAGTCTGTCTCATTAAGAAGTGCAGTCTGACAAGCCCAATTGGCTATAATCCTAATACCACATTCTCTAGTCAGTTTTATTGCGACTTAATGAGGTGACAGTATCACCTCCAATCTCTTTTTCCCTTTGTTTATGTGTGTGTGTGTGTGTGTGCGTGTGTGTCCACTGAACTCAGGAGAGTAAAAAGAAAGTTATTTATTACTGTTCCCCCCAAATTGAGAGAGATTTGCTCTCTTGCTGCTGTTGTTTGTTAGCTAATTTTCATTCCCATTCTCTACAGTATACCTAGTTCCTTTTGGGAATTTCCCCTCCTCCAATAGGGATAGTCTAGGGGGATGATAAGTCCTGAAAGCTAGAGAAGGCCCTGAAGCCCCCTTCTGTTAGGAATTTGAATTGAGTGAAGAAACCAGAGATAGAAGGCATAGTTAGAGTTAACACCTTGATTCTGGGGTAGTGGGGCACTGGGTGCTTCAGTCATATTGTTCCTACCACCACGAGCTCTGGAGGGTCCAAGTTTCTGCCTTTCTCTGAGACTAGTTCTGTCATGTTCCCTTTGAACTTGTTAGTTTTCACAAGATCCTTCAAAGAAATTGCTGATAACGCTTATGTTACATAGAGTTAGTTTCTACTTGTGTCAAGAGACCCTAATTGACACTATTTGTAGAGGAAAAAGAAACAATTGTTGCCCAAGTTACGAGTAGATGAAATGCAATATGTAAAAACGGCTCCAGTGACAGTATGAATTATTAAACCTAAACTAAGTTATGTTAACATGAATCACTTTGTAATTACTTTATGACTAGCGTCAAATGAGTTACTATGAGTTGTAAAGCTATAATAAATGTATTATGATCCAATATTAGTATATATGCAAAATGAAAAATTCATTAGGATTCCTTACCTGCAAAAACAATCTGTAGACAATACATGCCATTTAAAGTATTTCAGCTATACCACAGCTCTATTGTAGAAGGTAGATTTCCTCTCAGCCTGCTTCATCATTTGTAAAAAAAATACCACCTTCCTCAAAGTATCATGAGTTAAATGAGGTTATATCTATGCAAATTCTCTGAAGATCCTCCATACATTATGACCCAGATCTAAAAAGCAATTCCAAACTATTTTCTATTGATAACCAAAGGTCAGGTTTACGCCCTTATGAAGTAGAAAAGAGAGGCTTGAATTACTGAGATCATATAAAAGGATAAATCTAGCTTTTTAATTTAAGTGAATTTGACAGCTTTCTGACGTTTAGATGAATTGTGTTTTCTTTTAATTAAATGAAAGCAGAAAAGTCTTCTTAGTGTTGGAAAATTTTTCTTCAACTATGTAAATACGCAGTAAAAGTTTGAGTAATTATATCTTCTTTCATTCTTCGTTTTTGGTATCCTTCCTTCAAAAAATGTATTCAGTAACTATTGAGAAGGTTTATTCATTTAAAAAAAAACGTGATGATACAAGATATTGATATTAATAATAGTACCGTTAATTCTAATCAAAATATGTAACTGCCCTTTCTGAAGGCTACTGAAAGCAAATGAGCTCGCAATGGGAACTGCTTAATGCTTTCAGATTGTTAGAAATGGGTAACCCTTTAGGCAAAGATGAACTGCCTGCATCTAAATTACTTGGAGTAACTTTTTAATAGAGTAGATTTGTGATCTACTCTATTAAACTGCCCCTCTGATTTATTAAACTACAATTTCTTGAGTAGAAAACAGATATGAACATTGATAACAAAGGTCCTGTGTATTTTCATGAACATCAAAATTTGAGAACTATAGCTTAGTTCATCTGTGATAGACTATCACTGAG